>NC_084748.1:36525873-36533955 GCF_033978785.1 Entelurus aequoreus | reverse complement strand
AGAAGTGACTAGTAGTGTGCTCCGCCTTTCCAAAAATGTTGCGCCCTGATTTTTGCCTGCAGGCTTTGATTGAAACTTTTATTAGTAGATTGCACAGTTCAGTACATATTCCGTACAATTGACCACTAAATGGTAACACGCGAATACGTTTTTCAACTTGTTTAAGTCGGGGTCCAAGTAAATCAATTCATGGTGGACACAACATGAATAAATGAATGAACTGTCCATACTCAGAGACATGGTCCGCACACGCTGAGGCATATTTGGCTCAATCGGAAAGTTAGTAAATGGAAACGTTTGCCACTAAAGGGTTTCATAAATCGTGTTTCCACTGTATTAACTTTATATGCAGGTCAAATATAGTGACTTTTTTAATCCCGCTGATGTCAATTGAGCATTATGAACACAGTACACAGTCAGTACAGGTAGTGAGCGTGCCATACACTCACTGAGGCGTCATTTACCCATTACGACCAATCTTTATCATTATGAGTTTTGCCTAGCAGCAAATGGTCAAGCAAACGTGACATAACCAGGAAAAGTAATTGTTTATTTATATATATATATATATATATATATATATATATAATATATATATATATATATATATATATATATATATATATATATATATATATATATATATATATATATATATATATATATATATATTTGTTACTGCTGATGGACTGTTCAAGAGGTTTTATTGACCCATAACAGTGTGGTACAACACACACCTAAAATACCAAAACGTGGTTCATTTCTCATAAAGTAGCCAAAGTTAAGAGGTGGACGTCTCAAGGTGACTGCAAAGATACACTTGCAATGCAGCCCCCAGACAGGTGGCGTCCCCCGGGTAATCACCCCCAGGTGCTATGTCGGATGTGTTTGTATAACAACCAACGCTGGCAGCGAGGGGTAATCCAGACATGTTAGACTCAGTGTCACCTCCAGGACCTGACTTCAAACACTCGGCCATTGTCCGCAGCAGCAGGAGGGGAGAACACGTCTCTGCACTTGAGAAATGTTCTCACTCCAAAAACAATAAGTGGAGCTGCACGTACTGTGCGCTGTGATGTTTAAAGAGATGGGAGTAAAAAGCAGGAAAAAGAACCTCTAAGGCTGGGGTGTCCAAACATTTCCCTTGAGGGCCACAGAATAAAAAACGAAAGATGCGGGAGCCATTTTGATATTTTTTATAATCAAAACAAATATAATATATAGTTTTTTTTCCAACCTAACGGTTCCCCTTTAGGGACCTAAAAGGGTCTCAGTCATAAAAACCTAAAAAAAAGTCATGTATTATTTTATTTTTTTAATCCAACGTTTACTGTACATTTTTTAATCAACTTCAGGTCTATTTGTCGATATAAAGTAAAAAATATAAAATATTTTTCAACCCGCAATACCTGCAATTAGAGATGTCCGATAATGGCTTTTTTGCCGATATCCGATATTCCGATATTCAGATATTGTCCAACTCTTAATTACCGATTCCGATATCAACCGATACGATATATACAGTCGTGGAATTAACACATTATTATGCCAAATTTTGTTGTGCATTAAACAATGTAACAAGGTTTTTACAAAATAAATCAACTCAAGTTATGGAAAAAAATGCCAACATGGCACTGCCATATTTATTATTGAAGTCACAAAGTGCATTATTTATTTTAACATGCCTCAAAACAGCAGCTTGGAATTTGGGACATGAGGAGGTTGAGGTGGGCGGGGTTGAGGTGTGAGGGGGGGGCGGGGGGTTAGGGGGTAGCGGGGGGTGTATATTGAAGCGTCCCGGAAGAGTTAGTGCTGCAAGGGGTTCTGGGTATTTGTTCTGTTGTGTTTATGTTGTGTTACGGTGTGGATGTTCTCCCGAAAAGTGTTTGTCATTCTTGTTTAGTGTGGGTTCACAGTGTGGCGCATATCTGTAACAGTGTTAAAGTTGTTTATACGGTCACCCTCAGTGTGACCTGTATGGCTGTTGACCAAGTATGCCTTGCATTCACTTGTGTGTGTGAAAAGCCGTAGATATTATGTGACTAGGCCGGCACGCAAAGGCAGTGCCTTTAAGGTTTATTGGCGCTCTGTACTTCTCTCTACGTCCGTGTACCACTACGTCCGTGTACCACTACGTACAGTGGCGTTTTAAAAAGTCATAAATTTTACTTTTTGAAACCGATACCGATAATTTCCGATATTACATTTGAAAGCATTTATCGGCCGATAATATCGGCAGCCCGATAATATCGGACATCTCTACCTGCGATGAACGAACTCCTCCAAAAGAAGAAAAATACATACATTAGCTGCACCGTTTTATAAGCCGCTGGGTACAAAGCGTTGGAAAAACAAGCTGCGTATAGTCCAGAAAATACGTCCTTGCTCCACGGCAGGGGTGTCAAGCGTACAGCCCGCGAACAGGTTTTATTCGGTGCCAAGTATAAAAATTTGCTGTTTTTTCTCTCGAACGAAAGAAACTGCTGTTCTAAATTATGTCCACTTGATGTCACAATAGCAATTCTGTTAGGCAAGCAAACCGTTTATACCGGGGCCAAGCAAGAGGTACACAGTAAAGGGGGACTGTGGCTCCTCCTCCTCGACCCACATGAAACTTAAAACCTGCCGTTTTATGTCTTCTGCTTCAAACACATCGTCATTTGGCACCTTTGTTGCCCCAAAATGTCTGTCAAACACGAGAAAAGTCAAATCAACCCTTTTGAATAGTTTTTACCTCCGTTTCTTACGGTTTGTTGAGTTAGCACTGGATTGATACGTGGACATGACAAAGGAGGTATTTGATATCTAGAAGAGTTTACATGTTGTGTTTTTTGTTCAATCCCAGAAAGACTGTGACTTAATTTTAATCCTGACTTTGTAGATGCACTGAGACTAAGTCTAAGCTCATTGTGTTTTTGAAACTGCACCAATTTCCTAAGAATTTTTAACAAATTTGAAGTGTTTTGTCCAGAGGATAGTTTGTGATTTGTACGTTTTCAAAATGTGCTTGTTCTATTTTTGGCCAAAATAAAACAAAGAAAACAACCTGAAGTTGTCTTTATTTTTAAATTATCATGCCATGATTTTACCATTCGGGCCCACTTAAGAATAGATTTTCCTCCATGCGGTCCCTGAGCTAAAATTACTTTGACACCCCTGCTCTAGGGTTTTGTTTTGTTTTTCAGAGTGGAAGTGGAGAGGGAAGATGCATCCTAGTAAAGCAGAAATATGCACATTTAATGAGCACAGGATTATTGAGGATGCTCATAAGAAGACTTGGGAGTAGGGTTGTATGGTATACTATATTAGTATATTACCGCGATACTAATGAATCATTTTCGGTATGATACCATCTCTAAAACGTACCGGTCCCGCAACCCCCCGCGCCCGCGTGGAAGTTACGTCGTGACATTGCTGGTTTACGAGCAGAGGAGCATGTTCGGCAGTGCACAATCACAGAGTACTTACAAGCAGACACAGTGTGTAGACAGAAAAGGGAGAACGGACGCATTTTGGCTTAAAAACTAACGATAAAGGTGAAGTTATAACACTGAAACGCCCTCAGGAAGAGGAGCTTTAAGACATGGCTAGCTAGCTAGCGGCTAACGTCCATCCGCCGTCGGCAGTGTTTTAGCTACTTCTAAATCAGTAATCCTCGCCTCCATGGCAACGAATAAAGTAAGTTTCTTACAAGTATCATCCCTGCAGGACGAGGAATAGCTAAACATGCTTCACTACACACCGTAGCTCACCGGCATCAAAATGTAAACAAACGGCATTGGTGGATCTACACCTGACATCCACTAATGATGTCAAGTACAGGCACGTATCTAGTCGACACTACTATGATTACGTTGATATTTTTGGCATCACAACTAGAGATGTCCGATAATATCGGGCTGTCGATATTATCGGCCGATAAATGCTTAAAAATGTAATATCGGAAATTTTCGGTATCGGTTTCAAAAAGTAAAATTTATGACTTTTTAAAATGCCGCTGTACGGAGTGGTACACGGACGTCGGGAGAAGTCCAGAGCGCCAATAAACCTTAAAGGCACTGCCTTTGCATGCCGGCCCAATCACATAAAACCTACGGCTTTTCAAACACACAAGTGAATGCAAAGCATACTTGCTCAACAGCCATACAGGTCACACTGAGGGTGTTGGTATAAACAACTTCAACACTGTTACAAATATGCGCCACACTGTGAACCCACACCAAACAAGAATGACAAACACATTTCGGGAGAACATCCGCACCGTAACACAACATAAACACAACAGAAAAAATACCCAGAACCCCTTGCAGCACTAACTCTTCCGGGTCGCTACAATATACACCCCCCGCTACCCCGTCCCCCACCCCCCACCCACCTCAACCTCCTCATGCTCTCTCAGGGAGAGCATGTCCCAAATTCCAAGCTGCTGTTTTGAGGCATGTTAAGAAAAATAATGCACTTTGTGACTTCAATAATAAATATGGCAGTGCCATGTTGGCATTCTTTTCCATAACTTCAGTTGATTTATTTTGGAAAACCTTGTTACATTGTTTAATGCATCCAGCGGGGCATCACAACAAAATTAGGCATAATAATGTGTTAATTCCACGATTGTATATATCGGTATCGGTTGATATTGGAATCGGTAATTAAGAATTGGACAATATCGGAATATCGGATATCGGCAAAAAAGCCATTATCGGACATCTCTAATCACAACATCTTTTTTTGTTTTTTTAAAATGTTTCTTATGTTTATAAAGTCAGGAAATATGTCCCTGGACACATGAGGACTTTGAATATGACCAATGTATGATCCTGTAACTACTTGATATCTGATTGATACCCAAATTTCTGGTATCATCCAAAACCAATGTATCAAACAACAGAAGAATAAGTGATTATTACATTTTAACAGAAGTGTAGACAGAACATGTTAAAAGAGAAAGTAAGCAGATATTAACAGTTAATAAACAAGTAGATTAATAATTCATTTTCTACCACTTGTCCTTAATAATGTTGACAAAATAATAGAATGATAAATGACACAATGTGTAACTGCATATGTCAGCAGACTAATTGGGAGCCTTTGTTTGCTTACTTACTAATAAAAGACAAATTGTCTTTTATGTTCACTATTTTATTTAAGGACTTAACTGCAATAAGAAACATATGTTTAATGTACCCTAAGATTTTTTGTTAAAATAAAGCCAATAATGCCATTTTTTTGTGGTCCCCGAAAAATGTTTAGTATCGGTGCCGGTACCAAAATATTGGTATAGTTACAACACTACTTGGGAGCCAACTTGTTGATCATTTTAGTGCAAACGTTTGGTGAAGTTGCTCCGAGCACATTTCTGCACAAAAATGCTTGCAGGCCTCAGCTGAACGGCGCACAAACACACAGCTGTTTCTAATCGGTAACTCAGCACTGATGGCTGACCCACATTCTGGTGCGTGCGCGTCTTTGAACCCGTGGCCCCGCTAGACTCAGCCACGGGGGGAAGGTAGAGGGAATGAGGAGGAAAAACAAAAGGGAGGAGAGTGCGGACTGAAGGAGCGATGGTGACAAAGTGTGGCGTAAGTATGTTACAATATGTTTTTCCTCAATGCCCCTACCAGGTTGCATGGTGTCATGTTTAATAATAGACCATGTGTTCTTGTAAATGTTTCCACAGCCCCAAAGTGCAGCTGTACACCCAAAAAAAGAAGGGAGAAAAAAAAATCTCATAAAAATAAAACCTGACCATCAATTTTCTGTTCTTCGGGTTGCTGTTGTTACGCTCGGAAAGCCCCATTTTTTTCTGGGCACGGGGGAAATTGCTTTTCTTTGTCAGCACCCGACCGGCCGTCTATCAAAATTTCATAAAGCCGCGCGCTGTCTGCATTTAAATGAGTCGGCCTTTTCATTAGGCCTGGAAGTGCACGTTGACAGCATTCCTCGCGTGCAGGGGACGGGTACTGCCATTGGTAATGACTCATGGCAAAGATGCTTATCCTTCCTTCTCCCACTCCCAAATAGTTTGGCAGGGTCACAGAGGTAGAAGGGGGATGGGGACTAAGGGGGTCCTCCTTGGCGAAAAACAGCAAAAAGTGGTACGTATGTTCGCATGAACATTTGCTCACACCGCTTCGCAGAGGGCAAGTGGGTCACCGCGTCTCGGGACTCCACGAGGAGAAAAAACACGGATGAGGTCTGCGGTGCAGAGAGGACTTGAGCAGATTAGTAAAGACATGTTTTACTTCTGCCCCTTTTCCACTGCATGATGCCTGCTCCGCGCAGCCCAGCTGTAGCAGAGCCATGTGTGAGGTGAACCACTGCTGGTTTCTTTTTCATAGTTGGGCAGATTCGTTATTGACGTGTCCTTGTAACAATTGAGGATATACGTCAGGAAATGACAAAAATAAACACACAAGCGAATGTTAGCTTATCCTGTTATTATGCATTAGTTCTGGACCGCAACTCAGGTCCTGGTCCACCTTTTTTTTAAACCCTTGAGTCGACTTAGTTAAGCCTCCAAAGCGACAAAACATGAACACAATCAGAAAAGTGTTATAAGCAAGTCATATATATATATATATATATATATATATATATATATATATATATATATATATATATATATATATATATATATATATATATATATATACACACAAACCCTGTTTCCATATAAGTTGGGAAATTGTGTTAGATGTAAATATAAACGGAATACAATGATTTGCAAATAATTTTCAACCCATATTCAGTTGAATATGCTACAAAGACAACATATTTGATGTTCAAACTGATAAACTTTTTTTTTTTTTTTTTGCAAATAATCATTAACTTTAGAATTTGATGCCGGCAACACGTGACAAAGAAGTTGGGAAAGGTGGCAATAAATAGTGATAAAGTTGAGGAATGCTCATCAAACACTTATTTGGAACATCCCACAGGTGAACAGGCAAATTGGGAACAGGTGGGTGCCATGATTGGGTATAAAAGTAGATTCCATGAAATGCTCAGTCATTCACAAACAAGGATGGGGCGAGGGTCACCACTTTGTCAACAAATGCGTGAGCAAATTGTTGAACAGTTTAAGAAAAACCTTTGTCGACCAGCTATTGCAAGGAATTTAGGGATTTCACCATCTACGGTCTGTAATATCATCAAAGAGTTCAGAGAATCTGGAGAAATCACTGCACGTAAGCAGCTAAGCCCGTGACCTTCGATCCCTCAGGCTGTACTGCATCAACAAGCCACATCAGTGTGTAAAGGATATCACCACATGGGCTCAGGAACACTTCAGAAACCCACTGTCAGTAACTACAGTTGGTTGCTGCATCTGTAAGTGCAAGTTAAAACTCTCCTATGCAAGGCGAAAACCGTTTATCAACAACACCCAGAAACGCAGTCGGCTTCGCTGGGCCTGAGCTCATCTAAGATGGACTGATAAAAAGTGGAAAAGTGTTCTGTGGTCTGACGAATCCATATTTCAAATTGTTTTTGAAAACTGTGGACGTCGTGTCCTCCGGACCAAAGAGGAAAAGAACCATCCAGATTGTCATAGGCGCAAAGTTGAAAAGCTAGCATCTGTGATGGTATGGGGGTGTACTAGTGCCCAAGACATGGGTAACTTACACATCTGTGAAGGCGCCATTAATGCTGAAAGGTACATACAGGTTTTGGAGCAACATATGTTGCCATCCAAGCAACGTTACCATGGACGCCCCTGCTTATTTCAGCAAGACAATGCCAAGCCACGTGTTACATCAACGTGGCTTCATAGTAAAAGAGTGCGGGTACTAGACTGGCCTGCCTGTAGTCCAGACCTGTCTCCCATTGAAAATGTGTGGCGCATTATGAAGCCTAAAATACCACAACGGAGACTGTTGAACAACTTAAGCTGTACATCAAGCAAGAATGGGAAAGAATTCCACCTGAGAAGCTGCAAAAATGTGTCTTCTCAGTTCCCAAACGTTTACTGAGTGTTGTTAAAAGGAAAGGCCATGTAACACAGTGGTGATCATGCCCTTTCCCAACTACTCTGGCACATGTTGCAGCCATGAAATTCTAAGTTAATTATTATTTGCAAAAAAA
>NC_084748.1:36475873-36523373 GCF_033978785.1 Entelurus aequoreus | reverse complement strand
CGTAGTCTTACTTTTGAGAACTTTCTATCAGGCAGGCTTGCCTTGTTGACACAGAACATTAGGCCCGCCAAGTAAGACCAACACTGTAACATTTACCTGTGACCTGTTTTGAATAAATCTGGATAAATATTTCTGTGTACCCGACCTTTGACTGTTCAACAAAAGAATGCAAGTAGATTTTAACAAGTACCACATTCCCTATGTGCAAGCAATGGCCAGTTACGATTTGGGTTATGTCGACAACCCCCTGTGTCAACGTCAGTCAGCCAGTCCGAGGGGTGCCGCCATTAAACAAGTCAACTCCACGGTCTTTGCTTCGCTCTAACTGTCCGTGTGCTTTGCTGCCCTCAGTCTACCCACTAATACAAGTGGTCTCCTGACCTAAACCCAAACCCTGAACCCCCTAATTCCTAACCTCAACAGCCACATGTGGTTAAGTAAATGCAGGAGAGCCTTGAGGCATGAGAAAGTGAGATGATACATTTGCGTTGTTTCTGTTGAGAGAAGCTACCACAGCAGCAAGACTTCAATCAGTGCGTTCTCTTCGAACATACGCCACTGAACTCAAATAAAACACAGAGTTGGGGAAATACTTTGCAGACATGATGTTCAGCCTTTCTTTCTTTTTTTTTGCTGGTGCCTACATTTCCTCTGCTGACTGGCCCGCAGCAGCCGGTGGCGGTCCTCCACATAACTCCTAAACAAGGACAGACCCTATTTTTTTGCTTTTGGTTGTGACACTGCTACTCATGGCAGACTTCATGAGAGCCAACAACAACTACTTTAGGACAAATGATGATCATAAACTTTAATATTTTTTAGCCTGAATATAAGGAGGATGAGTTACAAGATTTATAAGCTGTATGCAAAACAGATCCAGCTTTAGTGAAACACTCGGCATCATGCAGCACTATTGCTAAGTGTTCAACAAAATATACAAACTACGGTACTACAGATGTCAACAATAATCGATTTTTGAATGAATCGCGCTTCTTACCTGATTCTTAATTAAATAGAAAAAAAAAAATCAAAAATAGTTTTGAAAAAATAAACAAAAACTGTTTTTTTAATCTGTCCTGTCCAGCCACTTAGGCAAAACATACAGAATTGTTGATGTACGGTAAATGCCCATATCTGCTGTACAGAGTTACTTTAGAAAAGGAAAGTGTAGGATGCTTCTCTTGTTGTCGTATTTGACTTTATTAAATGTTTGGGTAGAATTTTATTAAACAAAACAAGTTTTCTTTTAAGTAATATAGAAATGTATCAGAGATGTTAACTATTTTATGGAGAAATATAGTTGATCATACAACTTGCACCCAATGTTATTTTAATAAAGTATTGATTTTGAATCGAATCGTTACCCTCAAGAAACAAATTGCATTGAATCGAATCGTGTGGTCCAAAGATGCACAGCCCTACAAACTACGAACATAATAAAACAATCACTTACTGTGCAATGTCTGCTCTCACGAGGATGCTGATTGGTGGGATGTTTAGATTTTCCTGTTTAGATAAATAATTAATCATAATCCTCACAAACGGTGAAAAAAAAAAAACTGGCCACAAACAAGCGTTTTTTTCGTGTCTTTCTTGCCATCCCCAGGTATAAATTGAAGGTCAAAGGTTACAAACTTCTCGGTTTACGGGTACAACATTCTACTATCCAGGTAAGAGATACTAAGCAAATCAGAAGTTACTCACCAGTTACCTAGTGTTTGAGTATTTGATTTACTGAAAACATACTCAAGTAATTATTTGGATGACTACTTTTTACTTTTACTTGAGTCATATTCCTCCAAAGAAGTGGTTCTCAAGCTTTTTTACCAGGTACCACCCTAAAAAAAAACTTGGCTTTGCAAGTACCACCATAATGACCAACATTAATACACAGTAGCTAATGTTGGCCATTGTAACATTACACATAGTTTGAACAGTAACACTGTGTTTAAATATAGGAAAATGAAACACTATTTTAACCTCTTAAGGCCCAAGCTCTTTGTTTACATGCTTTTTTTTAATTTATCTTTGCTATTTGGGCTTATTGGACCCTAATTAGAATAAAAACTAAAAATCATCTTTTTATATGATGTACTTAGTCCATAAGTGCACAAACGTGTACTTCATGTGTAGTGACATGCAAATGTTTATTTTTACACTTTTTTTTACTCTTCTGACACCACCAGATAACAGTATAAGTGTCCATATGTCGGCATAAGACCCCAATTCAGTAGTGTACACAATTTTGGAAATAAGAGCTAAAAGGTGCTGTCCACGCATGTGGCCACTAAGGCCTTTAGAGTTAATCAAGTGATTATTTGGCATACCGCTAGGAGCCCACGTACCACAGTTTGAGAATCACTGATCTAGAATTAACTCTCACTAGCTCACAGGAGATACAGCAGCTCACCGGCTCAATATGTGAATATAGCAGCATGAGCTAGTTAGCACTCTGTGATCATGGCGCCGCTAAAAAAAAATGTATCTGCCTTAATAACAATATTGCTCATCCTTGGTTAAAGTCAGGTTACAAGATCGAAATGGAGTACTGTTGGCGGTGCAGCCCCCCTTTAAAAGTGCAATCGCATAGTTGTGTGAACTTTTTTGAAATATCTAAACACGTAAAAAATATTAAACGTGTTCAGCTATTCTGGGACTATTTTGACCCTGTGTTGTCACGTAAAATATTTTTTTAATCATCCCTATGTGTACCTAACACAGCGTGAGAGCCGACAACAGAGTCAGTGACGACTTATGACCGTTGGGCCAATGATTCATCAACTGTGTGTAGACATTAATGGGAAGTAATATTGCGTTTTCCAGATGATGTCATTGCCAAGACATCTGGCTGTCATTTGACGGGCAGGTTTCAAAAGTACGCGTCCACGCAACTGAAGACATTCCTTTTTGTCATGCGAGGAGTTCTGTTTTGACAGCTCTGACAAAGTACGAGCTCTTTGCGGGCTAATCTTTCACCTAACGACCAGTGTTGTGTCATCCCACACATGGCTTTAACTGCTGTGTTGTGGCACCTCTTCAGCGAGAACGATACTGTTGGTTAGCGATACCTTGCATGGAGGACAAAAATTACTTTTTATGTCAACGTAATAAGGATACGCCACGTTTATGGAGATACAGGGCAATTAAAGGTCTATTATGGGTTCAAAAGGCCACTTATCTTTTACACGCAACGGTAAATCAGTTGGAGATTGTGTGCGATAAACAATCATTACTTAAAAATTGTTGGGCCTTGTCATGAAAAACCTTTGAGTTTGTGTTGTGACCACAATCTTTTACAGAGTTTTTCGACAGCACATTTTCACAATACTTTATTTCATTAAATTAATTCATTAATTGCACTTTTTTGAGAATTTTGTCAATCATTCACAATCCTCATGCAAGACAAGTAAGTTTTTTAATCAATTCTAACTCGTAAATAAACGCTAGCAAAAGTCAGCTAACAATGGAGCCAATGCAAGTCGCTCTATTTCTCCGATAAACAGCTCTAAACATACTTGCCAACCTTGAGACCTCTGTATTCGGAAGATGGGGGCGGGGGGTGTATATATTTTCAACTATTTCTTATATATATATATATATATGTATATATATATATATATATATATATATATATATATGTATATATATATATATATATATATATATATATATATATATATATATATGTATATATATATATATATATATATATATATATATATATATATATATATATATATATATATATATATATATATATATATATATATATATATATATACACACACATACACACACACAGGTATATATATATATATATATATATATATATATATATATATATATATATATATATATATATATATATATATATAATATATATATATATATATGTATATATATATATATATATATATATATAAATATTCTGTTCATGAATGAGTATATCCGTTCGGCCACCGTGTTAAACGGAGAAGTCTGATCTACAAAATGTGCAGGCAGCATACCCCTTCCCCTTCAAGCTGTCCTGGATGAACTGAAATTATTTTTTCCAATCATTTTGGAACTTGCAAGCGTACTTCTTCTTCTTACTCGTCGTCGCCATGTCTCTTCTTCGTTCTTCTGCTTCGTCTCTGTTATGTTTTTGGACCTTAGCATTTGCCGTAGTTTTGAAGCAATGCATGTTTGGAATCCGGATGTTGTGTGCTAGTGTATTAACGTGCCGGCTTGACTAAACATACGCTGAGAAATAGCTCCGTGCCTGCCTACTTTATGGGTTATAGATAAACCTATGGATAACGGAGACATATATGATAGTCTCCTTTTAAATGGGTTATACTTGTATAGCGCTTTTCTACCTTCAAGGTACTCAAAGCGCTTTGACAGTATTTCCACATTCACCCATTCACACACACATTCACACACTGATGGCGGGAGCTGCCATGCAAGGCGCTAACCAGCAGCCATCAGGAGCAAGGGTGAAGTGTCTTTCCCAAGGACACAACGGACGTGACTAGGATGGTAGAAGGTGGGGATTGAACCCCAGTAACCAGCAACCCTCCGATTGCTGGCACGGCCACTCTACCAACTTCAGGTGAGAGAGGACGCTAAAGGCAGTGCCTTTAAGGCAGTGGTCCCCAACCACCGGGCCGCGGCCCAGTACCGGTCCGCGGACTGATTGATACCGGGCCGCACAAGAAATGTAAAAAATAAAAATTAAAAAAAATAAAATTGTAAATTTTTTTTTTTTTTTTTTTTTAATTAAATCAACATAAAAAACACAATATATACATTATATATCAATATAGATCAATACAGTCTGCAGGGATACAGTCCGTAAGCACACCTGATTGTATTTCTTTATGAAAAAAAAACAACAAAAAAACCCCCCCCCCGGTCCGTGGGACAAATTTTCAAGCGTTGACCAGTCCGCAGCTACAAAAAGGTTGGGGACCACTGCTTTAAGGAACGCCCCCAATATTGTTGTCCGGGTGGAAATCGGGAGAAATTCGGGGGAATGGTTGCCCCGGGAGTTTTTCGGGAGGGGCACTGAAATTTGTGACGGGAAAATCGGGAGGGTTGGCAAGTATGGCTCTAAAGAACATCCAAAAACCTCCATCATCGTTTTGTACACGCTATAAGTATATACAGTACGTAATGTAGTAACAGTCACATTACATAATAACATGTAATATTTACGTATTTTGTTCATTTTAACCATATCAATCAATCAGGGGACCGCAGATGTGGGGACCGCAGATGTGGGGACAGCAGATGTGGGGACCGCAGATGTGGGGACCGCTCCTGGCAGACCGGTGCAATGGACATCGAGTGGATGTAGTTAATAGTGTGAGAGTCCATTCCATAGTGGGGTCAGCAGGTTTTTTTTGGGTCTGTCTCGCCATCTCGGGGTATAAGTTGGATGTCAACGTTGACCAACTTCTCGGTTTATGGCTACAACCTACTACTTTACAGGTGAGAGGCATGATTTATAGTCTAGAATGAACTTTCACCAACTCAGAGGCGATGCAGCATCTCACCTGCTCAATGTGTCAATATAGCAGGTCCATTCCATAGTGGGGTCAGCAGGTTTTTTTTGGGTCTGTCTCGCCATCTCGGGGTATAAGTTGGATGTCAACGTTGACCAACTTCTCGGTTTATGGCTACAACCTACTACTTTACAGGTGAGAGGCATGATTTATAATCTAGAATGAACTTTCACCAACTCAGAGGCGATGCAGCATCTCACCTGCTCAATGTGTCAATATAGCAGAATAAGCTAGTTAGCGCTCTCTGATCATGGTGCCGCTAAAAATACTTAGTCTGTGTTAGCGCTTATAATAACAATATCGCTAAAACTTGGTTAATATTCATGTTACGATATGTAAATAGGGTACTTTTGGTGATCTTTTGATCGTTTTTTTAGAGCTTTTTCAGTGAAATAGTGTACTTTCATTAGCTGCATTGTTAGCCACCCTGTACTTGCTGTATTTTACGACTTATAATGCATAAAAAAACAAAAAAACTTATGTGCTCCTGTCCTACATAAGGATTGCGATAATGTGATAATGCCTGTTTTTGACAGGGACAAGTAAACAAACGCGTTCTTAGCGTTAAAAAAACAAAACGTTTTTTGTCATAAAGAAATACAATCATGTGTGCTTACGGACTGTATCCCTGCAGACTGTATTGATTTATATTGATATATAATGTATATATTGTGTTTTTTTATGTTGATTTAATTTTAAAAAAATATATATATTATTTATTTTATTTATTTATTTATTTTTTAAAATTTCTTGTGCGGCCGCGGCCCGGTACCAATCGGTCCACGGACCGGTACCGGGCTGCGGCCCGGTGGTTGGGAACCACTGGTTTAATGCATCCAGCGGGGCATCACAACAAAATTAGGCATAATAATGTGTTAATTCCACAACTGTATATATCGGTATCGGTTGATATTGGCATCTGTAATTAAGAGTTGGACAATATCGGAATATCGGATATCGGCAAAAAAGCCATTATAGGACATCTCTAATTATCAGCATTGGTATACCCAATCCTGCCCCTGTATCGATACCCACATTTGTAGTATCGTCCAAAACTGTAATGTGAAGTATCCAAACAACAGGAGAATAAGTGTTTATTACATTTTAACATAATTGTAGATAAAACCATGTTACAACAGAAAGTAACCAGATATTCACTGTAATTTGACAAGTAAATTAATAATAGTTTTAAGAAGAAAATACAAGTGGAAACTACACAATATGTTAACACAAATATCAGCAGCTATTTTAGGAGCATTTGAAACCTGTTTTGAAATGGTTCTATTATAATTTACACACTAGATAACCTCTTGTGATATATATTGTTATTGCAGGAGGCTGCAATATATATCATGATACAGATTTAGACCATGTCGCCCATCTCTAATACAGTGACTTTACAATGTCGTGTACAAGTGCGTGTGAGCCCACGCGTTAAAATGGATTGCGTGGATTGATCAGGGGAAGTTTTGACACATTGTGTCATTTGGAGAGTGAGCAAGCAATTTCTTCCATTCTTGGGAAATTTACAGAACATTAAATGGACAGCGTGTTGTCATTCGTTCCAGTTAACATGGACACCTGTGCTTCAGTATACGCAGTAGAGACATCATTTCTCCTAGTCCAGGGGTCGGCAACCCAAAATGTTGAAAGAGCCTTATTGGACCAAAAATACAAAAAAAATCTGTCTGGAGCCGCAAAAAATTAAAAGCCATATTACATATAGATAGTGTGTCATGAGATATAAATTGAATTAAGAGGACTTAAAGGAAACTAAATGAGCTCAAATATACCTACAAATGAGGCATAATGATGCAATATGTACATACAGTATAGGTAGCCTAAATAGCATGTTAGCATCGATTAGCTTGCAGTCATGCAGTGACCAAATATGTCTGATTAGCACTCCACACAAGTCAATAACATCAACAAAACTCACCTTTGTGCATTCATGCACAATGTTAAAAGTTTGGTGGACAAAATGAGACAGAAAAAGAAGTGGCATAAAACGCGTCTTAGAAAGTCGTAGAAAGTTATACATGTAAACAAACTACGGTGAGTTCAAGGACCGCCAAAATTAGTAGGACAAAACGGTTCTCGCCAAATACTCGAATCAGTGAAGCGTGTTTAATATAAACAGTGTGATTTATAACAATTAGGGAGGTTTGTGTCATGTTTGTCCTCCTACAGAAACCATATTAACACAAAAAATATATTTTTTTCCCCTCATCTTTTTCCATTTTTCATACATTTTTGAAAAAGCTCCAGAGAGCCACCAGGGCGGCGCTAAAGAGCCGCATGCGTCCTAGTCAATCAGCAAAGAAAAGTATTAATAAAGACATCAAATGTATGAAACGTAAAAAAAAGAAAAGTGTATTTTATGGTTGCATTTGTGACATTTTTAAAAAAGGTTACTACAGTACATAAACACAGTAGAGCAAAAACATGTCTTGTCATTTGTTGAAATAATTTAGATTTAGATTTATTGGTCCCCGTGGGGAAATTCATTTTCACTGACCGTACATTTAAACAATAAACATTACACATCAATCAATCAATCAATCAATGTTTATTTATATAGCCCTAAATCACAAGTGTCTCAAAGGGCTGTACAAGCCACAACGACATCCTCGGTACAGAGCCCACAAATTCACATCACGGACAAATTCACTGGGGTTAAAAGTTTAGTGAAATACAAATATACAATGTACATCTTGATGTATAATATGTAATGTGCATAAAAAATGGTTAAGAAAACAAACGTGAATTTGGCATTCGATTAGGTTGTAAAGTCACATGTTTCATAAGAAGCAGCATGTTCTGGTAAATCTAACGAATGTGGAAGTGCTGCGGGCTTTAATGGTTTCTCATTTCACATCACTCAAACGTGCAAACACATTATAATGATGTAAAAACACGAAAGGAAATGGGGACTGGCTAAATGTGCAAAGTCACATGGCACATAAAAAAACCTGTAACTTAATATCTAAATAATGACTGTAGTGTACTTATTTTTAAATCAGGCATAAACCCAAATGATTAACCAAATATTTCAAACAAAGCACCAATATGATTCAGTTGAAGAGGCCGTTCAAACTACAAGTGTTCACAAAGTACACAGAACAATAATTATGATGAACATCTTGAACCCTTTTTATTAGTTATGCATTTGATATTTATTTACTTACCATGGTATATTATTTATTTATTATTTGTTTATGCACTGTTCTGTTGCAGAGAACAAGGACATGGGATACAATTGCTATGGTATGAAAAGGGGTAGGATTAAATAAGCTCAGTTTCTTCCAACTCCCTTTCGGACGTGCTGTAATAAAACAACTGAAAATATGTGATGCATTACATTGTATCGTATGCATGTTCGAAATTAACTGAGGACCCCCCCCCCCCCCCTCGCAACCCCAAAAGGGACAAGTGGTAGAAAATGGATGGATGGATGGATGAACTGAACTGAACTGAAAGGCTTGATTCATCATGCACGGCCTGTAGTGTGCTGCCCTCTTGTGAACACAATTGAGAATTGTAACCCTGAAAACCGTCAACTACTGCAGGGGTTCTTAACATTTTTGACCTCGGGGCCCAACTTTTCTACTACAGAGGGGCCCAGAGCACACTCAAATATTAACACTGAATTAGTAACCTTATTCTTGATTTTGATCATTTTCAATTATTATATCCAATCTACTCAGAGTTTAACAGGATAAACATTGTCAAATGATATAAAAAGCAATTAATCACAACAGTTATTATCAAGGCTTAGGTCAGGCTAATTACAAAAATATATCGAATATATAAAAACTTGTGAAAAACGAATTTAGATACAATTATGCAGTGGTAAAAAATTACATCTAATTAATAATAAATAATAATATGTATGTGTCTTACATAAACTGACAATAATATTAAAGTGCAAATGAAAACACAGCTTCCGTACTTTAGTCATAATTTTTGGGCACAATGCACACTTATATTGGACTTGTAGCTAACTCATATATTTTTCTAAAAATAATAATTTTATGTAATAGTTTGTTTATTTCTACAGTAGAATATTAATGTTATTATTATATTAGTTATTTTTTACAAAACCCAAAACCAGTGAAGTTGCCACGTTGTGTAAATCGTAAATAAAAACAAAATACAATAATTTTCAAATCCTTTTCAACGTATATTTAATTGAATAGACTGCAAAGACAAGATATTTAATGTTCGAACTGAGAATTTTTATTTTTTTTTGCAAATAATCATTAACTTAGAATTTAATGGCAGCAACACATAACAAAAAAGTTGGCACAGGGGCATTTTTACCACTGTGTTACATGGCCTTTCCTTTTAACAACACTCAGTAGACGTTTGGGAACTGAGGAGACCAATTTTTGAACCTTTTCAGGTGGAATTATTTCCCATTCTTGCTTGATGTACAGTCCGGGGTCTCCGTTGTGGTATTTTAGGCTTCATATTGCGCCACACATTTTCAATGGGAGACAGGTCTGGACTACAGGCAGGCCAGTCTAGTACCCGCACTCTTTTACTATGAAGCCACGCTGTTATAACACGTGGCTTGGCATTGTCTTGCTGAAATAAGCAGGGGTGTCCATGATAACGTTGTTTGGATGGCAACATATGTTGCTCCAAAACCTGTATGTACCTTTCAGCATTAATGGTGCCTTCACAGATAAGTAAGTTACCCATGCCTTGGGCACTAATACACCCCCATACCATCACAGATGCTAGCTTTTCAACTTTGCGCCTAGAACAGTCCGGATGGTTCTTTTCCTCAGGACACGACGTCTAAAGTTTCCAAAAACAATTTTAAATGTGGACTCCTCAGACCAAAGAACACTTTTCCACTTTGCATCAGTCCATCTTAGATGAGCTCGGTCCCAGGAAGCCGGCGGCGTTTCTGGGTGTTGTTGATAAATGGCTTTCGCTTTGCATGGTAGAGTTTTAACTTGCACTTACAGATGTAGCAACGAACTGTAGTTACTGACAGTGGTTTTCTGAAGTGTTCCTGAGCCCATGTGGTGATATCTTTTACACACTGATGTCGCTTTTTGACGCAGTACTGCCTGAGGGATCGAATGTCAGTAATATCATCACTTAGCATCGATTTCTCCAGATTCTCTGAAACCTTTGATGATATTACGGACCGCAGATGGTGAAATCGCTAAATTCCTTGCATAGCTCGTTGAGAAATGTTGTTCTTAAACTGTCGGACAATTTGCTCACGCATTTGTTCACAAAGTGGTGACCCTCTCCACATCCTTGTTTGTGAATGACTGAGCATTTCATGGAAGCTGCTTTTATACCCAATCATGGCACCCACCTGTTCCCAATTAGCCTGTTCACCTGTGGAATGTTCCAAATAAGTGTTTGATGAGCATTCCACAACTTTCTCAGTCTTTTTTTGCCACTTGTGCCAGTTTTTTTGAAACATGTTGCAGGCATCAAATTCCAAATGAGCTAATATTTGCAAAAAATAACGTTTTCCAATTCGAACCTTAAGTATTTTGTCTTTGCAGTCTATTCAATTGAACATAGGTTGAAAAGGATTTGCAAATCATTGTATTCTGTTTTTATTTACGATTTACACAACGCGCCAACTTCATTGGTTTTTGGTTGTCGACCTTTTAAGACCTCACTGTTGAGTTTGTACATTCATGTTTCATCTAAACTACACAAAGTTAACGCTAATAAACTTGTTTGCTATTATTTTATCCAAATGAGAATCCATAAAAAAAAACGATAAAGAACCAAATCGTAAAGCAGAATCGAAAGTGTAATTGGAACTGGAAATATATCTATCATTCCCCAACCCTACCCATAGGTCAGTTGTAAAAAATAAATAAAAAAATAAAACACCACCACGCCTGGCATAAACTTTACAACTTCAAGTGACCAAAATACTTGTTGGTGACAATTAATGACACACTCACTGGAAGAGAGCAAACAAGAAACAACACTATAACATTAAATATCAATGGCACTACTATCACAGACAGTCTGGACATAAGTAATCATTTTAATGAACATTTCATCCAGTCTGTACAAACCCTGAATAAAAAATTCCCTCAAAATCAGTGCAAAGAATTGCCATTTATTCAGGATGGACTAAGTTTAGAATTAACAAATGAAACAAAGGTAAACAAAATCCTCTCTGCGTTAACAAGCTCACGATCTAGAGATATATACGGTCTGGACACATTCTTCCTAAAAACGTATAAAGATAGTCTTACTGCTCCTATAAAAACATTGTTAAATAAATCAATAACAGAAAACACTTTCCCTACCACGTTGAAAACTGCCATTATCATCCCAATCCATAAAGCAGGAAATAAACAAGACATCAACAATTACAGACCAATTAGCCTTCTCCCCGTTATATCCAAAGCAATAGAAAAAGTGATCGTTGAGCAACTCACAGAACATTTGGAATATGAAGACCTCCTACATCCCATGCAGTTTGGGTTTCGGGCAAATCACTCGACCGAAACTGCATGTTGCCTTCTACTAGAAACAATCAAACAAAACCTTGACAATGGAGGTGTAGTTGGAGCAATATTCTTAGACCTCCGCAAGGCATTTGATACAGTCAGTCACTCCACGTTACTTACAAAATTAACATCTTTTAAACTGTCGACAGATACTCTGGCCTGGATTATGTCATATCTATCTGGTTGGACCCAATGTGTCCGTATTGATAACACAACATCCAGTCTCACTGCTACTGATATTGGCCTGCCACAAGGCTCTAATATCGGCCCTCTTCTTTTCTCCATGTATATAAATGACCTGCCATCTGTATGTGAGGATGTAAATATCCAGATGTATGCAGATGACACGGTTATTTATACTTGGGGAAAGGACGCTGAAACGGTTGCCAGAAAACTTACAGCAGCCATGGAGAAGGTGGCAAGATGGCTACATGACTCTTGTCTTACATTAAACATTAAGAAAACTGCAACAATGTATTTTGTAAACAAATATAAAATGTCATCCTTTCCAAATATAACGGTTAATAAGGAAATAATACAAAATGTTAGTGAATATCGTTACCTGGGTGTCATTTTGGAGCCAACACTTGGCTTTAAAAAACATATCAAACAGATGTGCCAGAGTCTTAAATACAACATAAAAACGTTCAAATGTATCAGGAATTCATTAACACTGGAGGCAGCTCAAACTTATTTGAATGCAATGATTATGTCTCGTTTTTATTATTGTATTACATGTTGGTCGCAGGCAAGCAAAATGACACTGAGGCCATTGGAAACTTTGCACAAACAATCCCTCAAAATCCTTGACCGAAAACCACAACACCACCATCATTGTTTAGTTCTCCAAAAATATAGATTGTTAAATTTAGCTAACATTCAAAGATTAGCATCAATACGAATGGCCCATCGAATCTTAAATAACACTGCACCAGTGCCACTTAAGCACTTTGTCCAGTTTACATCTGCTGTGACAACTAGAAACACACGAGCCTCCACCAGGGGGCAGTGTAGCATACCCAGATGTAAAACCTCTTTTGCACAATCAGCCTTTTCATATAAAGCCATAAAGGAATGGAACGACCTCACAACAAACTTGAAAAGTCTAACAGATTACTCTTCATTCACAATTGAAGTTAAAAAGTGGCTTTGGAGCAATCAAAGCTGCTCACACGGTTACTAAGATGGGCATTATGTTTGACACATCAACCTAATGTGTATTATATTTATTCATGAGAGCATTTTTGTTGTAAATTGTGAGGTGTGTGTGTTAAAATCATGGTTGTTTTTACAAATGATGACAGATGTGAACAAAAGCATGTATTGTCTTTGTGTGATGATGTAAATGAGGTGTGGTTGTATTGTATATTAAGTATGTGTCCATGAAAGGGCATTTTATGACTTTTTTCTTAATACTTGTGTATGTTTTTATTGTCATAATTTTATTGCATGATTTTTGTATCCCTTTAATTTAGGTAGCCAGGGACTGCAGATGGAAATTAGCTATTTAGCTATAATCTGGTACAGAACAGATCTGTCTTTGAGCTTAATGTTTCTGTACATTGTCCCTTACAAAAAAGAGTAAACTAAATAATGTTGGTTAGTCATTTCCTTGTGGGAAAAAAACGAACATTGACATCACCTTTACATTCTTACCTTTACATCATCATGCTGCTTCGTTATTGCTTTACCCGGAAGTGGTACGGAAGCCGGAAGACCATCGATTTAAAATCGATTGTGTCAAGGTACTGCTGTACCTCTCCCAGGTGAACTTGGTGAATATTTATTTGTCAAGACCTCCATGTAAAATGAGAAATGAAAGTGGTACCGTAAGCAAATTTTTGCGTCGAACTAAATTTGTCGTCTTTTGGTTTCCATAATTAACGTTATGAATATGCGTTAATATAATAGCCTGTTTTGTTTTTTTACTAATGTAGTAACACCCCCCCTACTCGCCTGCTGCATTTAAAGTACTGTAAAGTGTTTTTCTAAAAGTACATATTGTAACAATAGGAGGGTCCTATTGTTACAATAGGTGAGGGCGGACCTACGTCACTTCCGCCTACCAATCCCCTAACAACCGGGAATTCGTTGAAAACAAACCAGCTCACAGCGAACACAGCATTGACAGAAAAAGCATTTAACGAGTGTTGTGGCTTGGAAGTCGGCGTTAAATCCTTCATTTACGCATTTTTACTGATTCGCATATTGTGTGAAAAAACGAAAATGTATTATTTGCGTCAGACTCGTCTCAGTGAACTTTAAAGCTTCTCAGGCTTAGCTTAGCTTGCTGGTTAGCTTAGCCTGCGCGCTACTAAGAAAGAGACGCGGAAGTTATCAACAACAAGATCAAGTGTTAGTGTATAAAATATTGAGAGATTTGAGGGCTACATGTATTGTTTAAGTACAACAAAGAAGAGTTTAAACAGAGAAGGGGGAGGTGGCAAAATAACCTAATAAGGAAAGTAATACCAAGATTACGGGTAAATAATACTGGAATGTCCGGCAAAAAACCCCAAAAGAAAGCAGACTGGCCCCTAGTAGCCTGGTCCTTGTAAGTTGTAGCCTTATGAAGGCGCAGTACAGCAGGCGAATAATGTACAAAATATATGTCTTTGTATTGAAAAGTCTTGCAGACAGCATTTTGCAACTGTCTTGAAAAGTCGATTAAATGGCAACATGAAAATTATAGGGTTTATTGGTTTTTAAAAACCCAACTGTTAAGTGCAAATTTAAACGAAACCGGTTTTCGAAAATAGCTAGCTAGGCTATAGACTATATAGTATATACCGCATGTTATTTTTGTACAACAACAACTTCAAATTCAACAAGTACAACATTAGCACGGACAGTATAGCCAAGTTGTGGTTAAGAAGGTGGATTTTTGTTCCTTATATTTACCAGAAACGAAGGGATCCGAACACACGACCCGGGACTTTGGGGGACTCCAGTGAGAACCGTCCTCGTTTTCCCGGTGTAAAGCTGCGAGCCATTTGTCTCGTCTCTGTGGGCTTTTATCACGCTTTGGCAGAACAAAATACAACTTTTGTTTTCCCTGTTTCCAGTTGTGGTTAGCACAACCAAAAACAACACAGTTTTTCGGCATTTTGGAGGCAGAATGACGGGTTTAACCAGCGTAGGTCGACAGGTTAAAGAGTAATGGCAATGGTTTGTTTTCAACGCCAGTCTGGTTGCTATGGCTCGAAGAACCCGTATGTAGCTCAGTTGCCCGGATGTCGGCCCTCACCTATATGTACTTTTAGGAGCTACTGTTAAGATATGCGTTCCCTAGGAACTATTGTTTTGTGTGAACTATTGTTTGTGTTGCAACAGAGACTAGGGATGTGCGTATCGATCCTGTGGTATCGATATATCGATACTCACACGCTACTCATTTGGCATCACTTTTCTGAAAAAAGCATCGATATAAACCAAAAAACGGCGTGTGGGGGGTGCAAGCATCACTTTCAGATGTTTTTGATGACTTACTTAACTTACTATGTGCTGGACACCCCTGTACCTGGCAGAGTATAGAGCTGGCCCAGTCACGTCACAGCTAGAGACAGCGAATGAGCGTCGTCAAGGTGCAACACACACACACACACAACCAGCCGACAGCGATGCAGCCAGGCATATCCAGTGTTGTCCAATTGTTGACTTAAAACAGGCATTGTTTTTTGTTTTTTTAGTAATGTTTACTGAATATTTTTGTTTAAATGATTATCCTAAATTCAAATAATTTCCACACAGGGGAATTTACTGTTAGTTGAAAATTGCTTGAGTATTTAAAACAAGATAAGAAAGAGATACCATTTGGAGATTCTTCATCTTTGCATTACAGTTTTATTTTCTTCCAAGAAAATCTTGAAATATATGATTGAATGTGATTTTGGTTTTAATCTGTAACATGATTTCTTACATTTCGAAAACATTAGCCTATTTCATATTTCATTAATTGCTAATTATATCACAAACTTTAAAAAATAACTGCAGCTTCTTGCAATTCGGATTTGACAGTTAATTGTAAAGCCCTAATATCTATTATTATATATAATTATTATTATATATAATATTTAATTATTTTTTCATATTTATGTTATTTATTTTAATTTTACTTTTATTATATATTGACCATAATACATGTGGTATAAATGGTCTGTATTTGTCTTGTGATTTGTCTTAAATAATTATAGTAATATTTTTGACTGACATAAATTGCCAATAAGAAATTAATGGTATCGGTATCGATGAAAATGCAAGAAAAAGTATCGGTATCGTATCGAATCCTAAAAGTGTGGTATTGCCCATCCCTAACAGGGACATTATGCAGTGACGCGCCGAAAATGGAGTAGAGCTAATGATGTACTGTTGTGAACGTGTCTGCCGAAGTTGAGCAATAAATTACAGCCTAGTTTGGGCGAAATAATACCACATTATGTAGTCTTGTGTGTGGTAGAGAACATGGTGGATGGAGGCGACATCTTGTGGCAGAGGGAGTCGCCACTGTTTGAATATTACCCTGGCGTCATAGTGACATTCAGTTTGGGTGTGTTTTATCTATCCACATTTCTATTCATTTTTCACACAATTGTTGCATTACTCAATGTTTATTTGGTTTGTGGGGACGTGGAGCAACAGTGTGTCGGACTGTTGCTGGGAGCTGCGGCCAATCAAAGTTGCTGGCTGTACGGCTGCTTTTATGGGTGGTGGGGCTTGCATGAAGCATGACGTCATCCGCAGCAGCCGCTACCCTTTCTGCCAAAACAAAGAAAACGTCACTCGACGACAGTGTCGTCTTACAGACGGAGTAGCCAAGGTCACATAGATTGTTTTTTTGGGGTTTTTTTGCAGAGAGAGAGCGAGAGAAGAGGTCCGTAGGGCCACCCGTCTGTGTGCGTTAATGGCGGATGGGGAAGCCGTTGATTCGGAGCCAGCTGTGATGGAGCTCTAAAGCCGAAAAAAGGACGCAATTTCTTGGCTACGTTTGCATGTTGTCACATCTCTTCTGAATATGGATCCAGAGAAGACGTTGACGTTCTGTCTTGGGCTCAAGGCTGAGGAGGTAAACACACACACACTGCTGTCAAACCGCTGGCAGGGATTGCTGCAGAGCAACATGCTGCCATGTTGACAAACACTGCAGACTCATTCTCACAGCTTCTAAAACAAGATCATTCATATTTATAAATCAGTTACTCGAAGTCTAAGCATTTTGAATGTGGTCACAATGTAAAAGAAACCCCTCCTGAGTTCCAAGTTTTCAGGTTATACAATAGTACGGTACAGTACAAACACAATATTGGGGCCCTAGGCAAAGGGGGGACCTGCAAACTAAGCATTAACCCATTAAAGGCAAAGCACGGTTGATATATTTTTACTTGCTTTAAAGCAGGTGTGTCAAACGTACGGCCCGAGGGCCGGATCAGGCCCGCGAACAGGTTTTATCCGGCCCGCGGGATGAGTTTGAGAAGTGTAAAAATTTACCTGAAATTTTTGAATGAAATAAACCAGGGGTCGGCAACCTTTACCACTCAAAGAGCCATTTTGACCCGTTCACAAAATAAAGAAAACAATGGGAGCCACAAAACTCTTTTGACATTTAAAATGAAATAACACTGCATACTAAGTTTTTTTTTGCTTTGTGCTATGTATAAACCAGGGGTCTCAGACACGTGGCCCGCACCTTAAAATTAATATTTAATGTTAGTGTGGCCCGCAAGTTTTATATGAATGGCGCTTGACAGCATCACACTTGCCAGACCTCTCAATTTTTCCGGGAGACTCCCGAATTTCAGAGCAATTATTCTCACGAATGTCTGCTGATTTTCACCCAAACAACATTAATACGGGCGTGCTATGATGGCACTGCCTTTAGGGCCCTCTACAACCTGCTTAACAGCCCAGTCACATGTTGTATGCGGCATCTGCAGACACATATAAGTGACTGCAAGGCATACTTGTTCAACAGCCATACAGGTCACACTGAGGGTGCCCGTTTAAACAACTTTAACACTCTTACTAATATGCGCCACACTGTGAACCCACACCAAACAAGAACGACAAACACATTTCGGGAGAACATCCGCACCGTAACACAACATAAACACAACAGAACAAATACCCAGAATCCCATGCATCCCTAACTCTTCCGGGCTACATTATACACCCCCGCTACCACCAACACCCCCCCCCCACCCCCCCCTCCGTGCGTCGGTTGAGGTAGGCGGGGTTTCGGGGGGCGGGGTTTGGTGGTAGCGGGGGTGTATAATGTGGCCCGGAAGAGTTTGGGATGCATGGGATTCTGGGTATTTGTTCTGTTGTGTTTATGTTGTGTTACGATGCGGATGTTCTTGTTTGGTGTGGGTTCACAGTGTGGCGCATATTAGTAAGAGTGTTAAAGTTGTTTATATCACAACCCTCAGTGTAACCTGTATGGCTGTTGAGCAAGTATGCCTTGCAGTCACTTTCGTGTGTAAGCTAAGGCCGCATACAACATGTGACTAGGCCAGCACGCAGATAGCATTGTGTAAAAGCGGACGCGACGACATGTTGTAGAGGACGTTAAAGGCAGTGCCATCACGGCACACCCTCAATATTGTTGTCGGGTGAAAATCGGAGAATGTTTTCCCTGGGAGAGGCACTGAAATCCGGAAACCTCCTGGAAAAATCGGGGGGGTCTGCAAATATGCAGCTGAGCCGCATCAGAGTGATCAAAGAGCCGCGGGTTGGCGACCCCTGAAATAAACTGAATGGAATATAATAGAATATATCTTTATTGTCATTGTACATTGTACAACGAATTTGTAAGTAAAACTAATTTAGTGCAAATTCATAACACATAAAACCATAAGAACATAGATGAATAGATAAAAATAGCAAGCGCACAGCTCACATGCACAGTCATTATTGTCGTCTTGTGTTTAGCGACACTATTGCTCTCGGGTAAAAAGTGTTCTCAAGTCTGTTTGTCCTGCATTTTATTGTCCTGTATCTCCTGCCCCGAGGGCAGCAATTCAAAAAGTTTATGTCCAGGGTGACATGGGTCCCTTATGATGTTTTGGGCCTTTTTAAGGCACCTGGCACTGTACAGTTCATCGAGAGAGGGGAGAAAGCAGCCAGTGATCTTCATGGCAGTTTTTATGACCCTCTGAAGTGAAGTGTCTGAAAAAATAAAAATTAAAAAATAAACTGCTGTTCTAAATGTGTCCACTGGATGTCGCAATAGCAATTCTCTGTGTCTTTGTAGATGATGCTACATATGTACAAAATAAACCACGTTAGTACATCAGTCAAGGAAAATTATCAAACTACATAAATTACATACTCTAATTTGATGTTGATATATATTTTTTATCTTGATAGATTGAAAATTAACACCAATGAGTTGACTGATGAACATTATCACATAATTTGTTCGGAAAATATAAATAACGACAAATAAAGATATAATACTATTAACCACAACATGTAAGTGTAAAAAAACAACAACATTGTGATTTGTACAATTTCAGAATGTGCTTGTTCTATTTTTAAACAGAAAATAACCTGAATTTGTCTTTATGTTAAGTTATCGTGCCATGATTTTACCAGTCCGGCCCATTTTTGTCCATGTGGCCTCCGATCTAAAAGGAGTTTGACACCCCTGCTTTAAAGGGATCATATTTGTTTTCTACATTCAAAACACTTCCTTGTGGTCTACATAACATGTAACGATGGTTCTTTGGTCAATATGTTGCATAGATTGTTTTACAGACCATTTTCAAGCTGCTTTCAGACCGTCTTTTTAGGATGCGTCTTTTTAGGGTACGCCGTTTTGTGGGCGGTCTTATTTAAGTGGCTTCACTTCGACTGCTCCTTCTCCCCACCAAGCCATGTTGTGGTTTTTAGCGCTCCCATAGCCGACTACTGACAGATCTAAGTTAGAAGTTGAACTATACACTACTTTGTGGTGGAAATGCAGGATGCATGTGCCAGTTTGCCCCACAATAAGAGGGCAGAGAAAAATAAGGAATTTAGTGACTACAACGGCGTACTCGCGCAAAGTTCTTCGGGTAAATCTGCCTCCATGGTCTGATTTAAACATTTTCGGGACTTATGCAAATCCCCATAACAGATTCTAATGGATAAGAAAAGCTGGTTTTGCATAATAGGTCCCCGGAAGTACTTTAAGTATGCCGGCTTTTTATCTTGTACTAGTTTTTCTATTCATTAAAGGCCTACTGAAATGAATTTTTTTATCTAAACGGGGATAGCAGATCCATTATATGTGTCATACTTGATCATTTCGCGATATTGCCATATTTTTGCTGAAAGGATTTAGTAGAGAACATCGACGATAAAGTTTGCAACTTTTGGTCGCTGATAAAAAAAGCCTTGCCTGTACCGGAAGTAGCGTGACGTCACAGGTTGAAAGGCTCCTCACATTTCCCCATTGTTTACAATGCAGCGAGAGCGATTCGGACCGAGAAAGCGACGATTACCCCATTAATTTGAGCGAGGATGAAAGATTTGTGGATGAGGAACGTGAGAGTAAAGGACTAGAGTGCAGTGCAGGACGTATCTTTTTTCGCTCTGACCGTAACTTAGGTACAAGGGTTCATTGGATACCACACTTTCTCCTTTTTCTATTGTGTATCACGGATTTGTATTTTAAACCCCCTCGGATACTATATCCTCTTGAAAATGAGAGTCGAGAACGCGAAATGGACATTCACAGTGACTTTTATCTCCACGACAATACATCGGCGAAGCTCTTTAGCTACGGAGCTAACGTGATAGCATCGTGCTTAAATGCAGATAGAAACAAAATAAATAAACCCCTGACTGGAAGGATAGACAGAAAATCGACAATACTATTAAACCATGGACATGTAACTACACGGTTAATGCTTTCCAGGCTGGCGAAGCTTAACAATGCTGTTGCTAACGACGCCATTGAAGCTAACTTAGCAACGGGACCTCACAGAGCTATGCTAAAAACATTAGCTATCCGCCTACGCCAGCCCTCATCTGCTCATCAACACCCGAGCTCACCTGCGTTCCAGCGATCGACGGAGCGACGAAGGACCCGATCATAGATGCGGTCGGCGGCCCGGAGACGGAGGAAGTCAAGGTGAGGTCGGCGGCTAGCGCGTCTGCTATCCATCTCAAAGTCCTCCTGGTTGTGTTGCATTTTTCAACCTATGTGGGATTGTACAGAAGTAGCCGTCTTACTAGGGCTGAATGTTTAATTAACATCAAATTGACACTGAGGTTTTAAAATGAGTGCGATAACGTAATCGCAAGAGGCGGAGGTGTTTTTTTACTCTTACATGTCCGCCAAACAGAATTGTTGAGCCTGCGTTTCTTCGTCTCTCGCTTTAAACCGGTAGAAAGAGGTCTCACTCTGTGCAGCGCTCTCTGTACCTGAGTGTGTTTATATAACAGTGGAAATGTCTAAGTCCAAGTCTAATTACTGAACGCAGTAAGCCATCGTTTAAGTCATTCGCACTCTTTGTCTCGGTGGGCGGAGGGCGACTTCGCTAGTGAGAAATGTAGCAAAATAACAACAATTAGGACCAAAATAAATATGATTACAAAGCCAAATGTCCCGTTGTGGTAATATTTAAACTTCAAAGCGGATGGGCAATATGAGCCCATCAACACGGACAAACAAGTGCCGTGATTGGCAACAACAACAAAAAAGACAACCCGATCTATTTTTTTCAACAAGGAAAATAAATTCATATTGAGATGTTCAATATTTATTTAAGTTACATTTTTCCATTTTATTTTTGTTTATTTATTCAGGTTAACAAAGTTATTTATTTTCCAACTATAGTACAATGGTAAACAATTCTACAGTAACGAAAAATACAACTTTATATCCTTTAAATGGTTATTGCATTAATATTATATATTATAATTATGATTTTCAATCGGTTATTTCTTCGATTTAGGAGAATGAGGTGTAGACAAAAGCTCTGAGTCTGTTTGCATAAAGCCAAATATTTTTCAAAATAAATGATTGCATATTGTTCTAATGTGTAGCAAGAATATGTTGACAGTCTAAGAGTAACATGTCTTCTTCCTTCACTCGTTATTTTCGCAGTTTTATGCATTTATATGACTAAAATATAACAATCGCAAATCAAATCTCAATTTTGGAGAGAAAAATTTCAATTAGGTTACTGAATTTGTATATTCTTACAACTACAGGTGTGTTTACTTTCATGCTATTAACATGCACCTGTGCACATACAGTATGTAACCCACACTGCTGTTTGTTGCCAATTAGATTTTGGCTCATCATCATTTTGTAGGTGTTTGAGCTCTTTTGTGTGCACTGAACTGTGTACATGTACACCATACAGTAGAGGCCCTATATTGTTCCCCATGCAGACAACCTTTGCATCAGCCTGACAACAAAACACCCCCGCTACCCCCAACCTCAATGTTTCTGCATTCTGGCCTCACTCGCTAGCACCTTCACAGGCAATTTGTCACTTCCCTCTCTCACTGAGCCTGTATGACATTTCCACAGCCATGACTGATTTGTGAAATCTACTCACGCTGACAGGACAACATTTGGGTACAAAATGTCACATTTACCACTGCAAACATTGGGACACTGTGGTGTATCATGTACAGTAACTTCAGGATCACAACAGATGTTATTCTGCATGAGAGGCTCGTGCATCATTTTTACATGTGATTAATGATTTGTGCTGCTGTACATTTTTAGTGGGCTTTTATAAAAATTAAAAAAAGACAATTATAGGACATTTATAATGGAATACATTCAGTTTTTCCTTTTACTAATATTGCATGTCATCTGTCTTATACTAGATGACAATGTCCCTGAAGGGCTTGGATGGTACCGAGGCTTCCACGGTAAGTGGCTCGCCCGTCACAGTCCATATTTGACCTATGAAAATCAGGCCTGCGTGCACAACCACAGTGGTTGCCATGGTAATGCAATTATTAGGGCTCTTCCTGCATTGATGTACAGTGGGAAAAATAAGTATTTTACACCCTGCTTTTTTTTTTACGTTTGCCTCCTTACCAAGATATAAAAACTTTAAATAAATGCTAAAAAAAAAAATGTTTTATTTGACTGAGGAAAATGAGTCCTGAGTCTACACAGACAGATGGTGTGTCAATATTTCTTTAATTCTGTCTCTCCCTGTTAAAATAACCAAATTATAAAAAATACGGTAGTAAGGTAGTGACCTTATAAATCAGCAGGGGATTAAATACTTATTTTTATCCACTGTAAACTTATTTTGCGGTTTCAACAGGGCCAGAGATATGTATAAAGAGAGTATGGCCAACTCGGTTTCAGGCGGTCTCCTCAATGATTGGTCAAAAGGCACTCATGTGACTACAGGGCGCCATGACCGCTATTAACTTTGAGCAGATGCTATGTGTTTGTGGCGCTTCCTCGTTAGTTTTTCTACGTTTATAAATGCCCTGTTGTGCAGCATGGGGCTGCTCTACCCGCAAGAATTATGGAAAGTTTTTACATCGTTTTCCTCACAACTCGGAAGGAAGACAAGTATGGGAAGTGAAGGTTCGCAAACACTGGAGAACATCGATTACAGCCTCTTGTGCGAGTTAAATGCACGACACAGCGTCTGCGTTTTTACTCGAGATGGTTTGACAAAAACAGACTATCTTTGAATTCCAGTAAAACTAAAATAATGCAATTCGGTTACAGCAAAAGAGAAAGTCAAACACAAATGCAAATAGACGGACATAAAATGAGTAAAATAAACCAAATTTTGGGTGTAATGATAGATGAGAAAATGAAATGGAAATCTCATTAAAAAAATACAACATAAAGCGGCAAGAAATATGTCAACCATGAATAAAACAAAATCTGTTCTGGACCAAAAATCACTCCATATTCTCTACTGCTCGCCTGTGTTACCATATCTGAGTTATGTCCCGGGCGCGGCCACCGGTGCTGCTCACTGCTCCCCTCACCTCTCAGGGAGTGATCAAGGGTGATGGGTCAAATGCAGAGAATAATTTCACCACACCTAGTGTGTGTGTGTGACAATCATTGGTACTTTAACTTATTGTGCAGAAATATGGGGAAATAATAATTAAAAAACATAATAAAGTACACTTATTCTCTTAGCATGTTACAAAAAAGAAAGATGAGTTACAATAATACATAAAGTGATTACTAATACTTTGGAGGCAGACACCACAGTTGACATACTTCACAGTAAATTCATAATTTCTCCAGGGTAATAAGTGATTTTTTTGGTCACTGTATTTTTTTTCACATTTTTTGCGCTGTGGGATGCGTGTCAGAGTCACGAATCACTGCAAGAATGTAGCAGCAGAATGCGTCACATACGGCGGCAAAATTATACTTTCATTTCAGGCAATGACACAGAAAATGTACAAGGTAGACAACCTATAATAATATTAATTCATATAGTGCCAAAGGGAATGTACCTCCGGAAGAACTTTGAACATGTCGCGAGGGAGGTGCTGGACATTGAGTCCGAGTGGACCATGTTCCGCACCTCTATTGTCGAGGCGGCTGATTGGAGCTGTGGCCGCAAAGTAGTTGGTGCCTGTCGTGGCGGTAATCCTAGAACCCGTTGGTGGACACCGGCGGTGAGGGATGCCGTCAAGCTGAAGAAGGAGTCCTATCGGGTTCTTTTGGCTCATAGGACTCCTGAGGCAGCGGACAGGTACCGACAGGCCAAGCGGTGTGCGGCTTCGGCGGTCGCGGAGGCAAAAACTCGGACATGGGAGGAGTTCGGGGAAGCCATGGAAAACGACTTCCGGACGGCTTCGAAGCGATTCTGGACCACCATCCGCCGCCTCAGGAAGGGGAAGCAGTGCACTATCAACACCGTGTATAGTGAGGATGGTGTTCTGCTGACCTCGACTGTGGATGTTGTGGATCGGTGGAGGGAATACTTCGAAGACCTCCTCAATCCCACCAACACGTCTTCCTATGAGGAAGCAGTGCCTGGGGAATCTGTGGTGGGCTCTCCTATTTCTGGGGCTGAGGTTGCTGAGGTAGTTAAAAAGCTCTTCGGTGGCAAGGCCCCGGGGGTGGATGAGATCCGCCCGGAGTTCCTTAAGGCTCTGGATGCTGTGGGGCTGTCTTGGTTGACAATACTCTGCAGCATCGCGTGGACATCGGGGGCGGTACCTCTGGATTGGCAGACCGGGGTGGTGGTTCCTCTCTTTAAAAAGGGGAACCGGAGGGTGTGTTCTAACTATCGGGGATCACACTCCTCAGCCTTCCCGGTAAGGTCTATTCAGGTGTACGGAGAGGAGGCTACGCCGGATAGTCGAACCTCGGATTCAGGAGGAACAGTGTGGTTTTCGTCCTGGTCGTGGAACTGTGGACCAGCTCTATACTCTCGGCAGGGACCTTGAGGGTGCATGGGAGTTTGCCCAACCAGTCTACATGTGCTTTGTGGACTTGGAAAAGGCATTCGACCGTGTCCTCGGGAAGTCCTGTGGGGAGTGCTCAGAGAGTATGGGGTATCGGACTGTCTGATTGTGGCGGTCCGCTCCCTGTATGATCAGTGTCAGAGCTTGGTCCGCATTGCCGGCAGTAAGTCGGACACGTTTCCAGTGAGGGTTGGACTCCGCCAAGGCTGCCCTTTGTCACCGATTCTGTTCATAACTTTTATGGACAGAATTTCTAGGCGCAGTCAAGGCGTTGAGGGGATCCGGTTTGGTGGCTGCGGGATTAGGTCTCTGCTTTTTGCAGATGATGTGGTCCTGATGGCTTCATCTGGCCAGGATCTTCAGCTCTCACTGGATCGGTTCGCAGCCGAGTGTGAAGCGACTGGGATGAGAATCAGCACCTCCAAGTCCGAGTCCATGGTTCTCGCCCGGAAAAGGGTGGAGTGCCATCTCCGGGTTGGGGAGGAGATCTTGCCCCAAGTGGAGGAGTTCAAGTACCTCGGAGTCTTGTTCACGAGTGAGGGAAGAGTGGTTCGTGAGATCGACAGGCGGATCGGTGCGGCGTCTTCAGTAATGCGGGCGCTGTATCGGTCCGTTGTGGTGAAGAAGGAGCTGAGCCGCAAGGCAAAGCTCTCAATTTACCGGTCGATCTACGTTCCCATCCTCACCTATGGTCATGAGCTTTGGGTTATGACCGAAAGGACAAGATCACGGGTACAAGCGGCCGAAATGAGTTTCCTCCGCCGGGTGGCGGGTCTCTCCCTTAGAGATAGGGTGAGAAGCTCTGTCATCCGGGAGGAGCTCAAAGTAAAGCCACTGCTCCTCCACATCGAGAGGAGCCAGATGAGGTGGTTCGGGCATCTGGTCAGGATACCACCCGAACGCCTCCCTAGGGAGGTGTTTAGGGCACGTCCGACCGGTAGGAGGCCACGGGGAAGACCCAGGACACGTTGGGAAGACTTTGTCTCCCGGCTGGCCTGGGAACGCCTCGGGATCCCCCGGGAAGAGCTAGACGAAGTGGCTGGGGAGAGGGAAGTCTGGGCTTCCCTGCTTAGGCTGCTGCCCCCGCGACCCGACCTCGGATAAGCAGAAGAAGATGGATGGATGGATGGATGGGAATGTAGAGTATGTAAACATGACGATCCAGTTTTGCCTGAAAGGGAGCGGGAAGAAGCTAACTTAAAAGGGAGTGGGAAGAAGATAACATTATCCATCCATCCATCCATCCATTTTCTACCGCTTATTCCCTTCGGGGTCGCGGGGGGCGCTGGAGCCTATCTCAGCTACAATCGGGCGGGAGGCGGGGTACACCCTGGACAAGTCGCCACCTCATCACAGGGCCAACACCATGATAACATTATACTATTACGAAATAAAAGCATGTTTTATTGTAAGTTTATGATCTGTCACATCACATCTTGTTATATTTCCTTAGTTTGTCTTTATTTCCTGTGTAGCACTCTTATGTTTGGTTCCTTTTCCTGCATGTCTCCCTGAGCGCTATTTCCCCTCACCTGCCGCTGATTGGCAGCCTGGCCATACCTGGTAGTGGTTGTCAATCAGCTGGCTTCTGTAAATGCCTGCCTTGTTTCGGTTACTGACTTTTAGCTGCATGCCGTGTGCGTGACTGCTCATCCTGTGTTAAATATTATTAAAGACTTGACCTGCATCTCGGGGTCACAACTACCGCAGCCATGCGAGCCTGTGACATGGAGCATGTTTAGAACTATATATAGATGTTTATTTTAACTAACGTCAGAAATTGCATGCATCCGAGCACAGCCGCACACACCCTTGGTAGCAGTCATGGCGCCTGTTTTTTAGTTGGCCATATTCTCTTTATACACCGCAGATCATGCCTGTGATGGGGCCCTGTTTTTCGAGAAGAAGCGCATGTAAATTGTTAGATGAATGTCAGGTCGCTTCATATGAAGTATTCCTCGCCCCGTCCTGCTTTGCCGCTGATAAACTATAATGGCAAACTTCCTTAGGTTTTCTCATTGTCCCTCATAGTGCACAGCATTAGTGCTGGTTGTACTGGTTTCGACGACCGGTCAGAAATGTGTCGGAAATGTTTGCAAATTTGTGTTTTTAACTATGTTGAATTTGTTATTTTGCTCTAAAAGAATACATTATTAATTTGTATTAGTATAATTAGTACAAAGGATGCATCACATTTGAAAAGTATACCAATCGTTTTACATAAATACAAAATAAATGATGTAGTAAAAAAAAAAGTGAACATTTTTTTGTAACTTGGGAGGGGATCCAAAATAATTCTGCTTATGGCCCCAATTTAGCCTGGGTCTCAATGTATTTATTTCATCATGGGAATTATTTAGCTATTGTCATGTGACCGAATTAAAACTCACAATGCTCAATTTTGTATTTGTAGGTAGCTGTTCCCCAAAAGGAAGCTGACCTACCCACGGTTTACAAGGTATCTATCTGTAGTAGGGGTGTAACGATTAATCGATTGATTGATTTATATTCCTAAATATAAAAGTATATTGGTCTGTGCTCAGCAAGCTTGCCTTCTGGAAGATGAGTATTAATTTAAAGATCGTTTTAAAAGGGAATCAATCGATTTTATTGATACTAGAAAAAGGAAAACATTGGATTTAAGAACGGCAAACTTTATATGAAGTTTAGCACGTGTAATGATATGGACTTTAAATGTTAAGCCTGTTTGCTCGTCTGTGGTGTCATCAAAACAAAAATGGCGGATACCTACGGTGGTCGAGAAAGGTCACAGCAAACACAAACGCCACAAGACAATATCATTAATTACAACACAAAAACTTTCAGCTACAACACGATTGCAAAACCAACAACAAAGACAAACAACACAATAATATGAAGCTGCCACACAACTTTAAGCCACAAAAGACTCGACCGACACAACGAAAGTGACAGCAGAAGAAGTTACAGTGACTCACTGACTTCCGGAACACAACAACTGGCAGCCAAGGAGAAGTCATTTCATCAGAAAGAAATAAACAGAAGAGATGAGTGAAGGAGGCGTTGAAAATTAGGAAGCGAGGCGCCAACACCATCAATAGTAAAGCCGCACACCTTCCGCACACCTGGGACTTTGTCCTTCATTGGCGTCGCCAGGGCGGAGAACAGAGACCGTATGGACGGGTAGGGGAACTTTATTTAGCAGGTGAATCGACTGTTAAAATGTTGGTTACTGTACTTTTATTGAAAATTGCTTGAATGTTTAAAATGTGAGCAGAAAGTGTTTCCTCTTGTTAATTCAACGTCAAGTGTTGGTTGCACTTTATTCAAATAAGATCTCAATGCATTGGCCATTAATTGTTGTTTACTTGCTTGTTTATCCATAATCAATTTATATCAAATTCCCTTACAAGAAATAACAGGAATATAGAAAACTCCACCTGCAGTGTCCAGTATCCATTATTTATTTCAGTCACACTAGTTAATCTTTTTTTTTTTGGCTAAAAAGTTACTGAATCGATTGCAACTCACTGAATTGTTTCGGATCGTATCGTTCTAAAAAAATTATATAATTCCTGAATCGTTTTGGCAACCACAAATTCTAAATCGAATTGTTATTAAAGCAAATCGTTACACCCCTAACCCTAATCTGTAGTGTACTACTAACACCCTTCACCAATGTGTTTGTTACAGCCATGTACTAAAGGGATATCAAGTAATTTATCTCTCAAAATTCTTCACACAATAGGTTTGATTTTCTATGCTGAATACTCTCAAGTTCATCCCCACATCATAATGCTGCCTCCACCACGTTTGGCATGGTATCGGCCAAGTAATGAATTCCTGGTTTATTCTAGTCAGATCACCCTTTAGGTGCCTTCTGCTGATGAGTGGCTTCCTGTTAAGTCATTCTGGTTGACTGCTGGTTGAATGTGCTATCATGCGCTAAGACTTGAGGCAAGATAGTTGGGGTGTCCTGATACATCTTTTTCCATTCCAATACGTTGCTGATATTGCCTTGAGTATTTGCCGATACCGATATCAATACAATACAATATCAGCGTATATCATACATACTTACATACTTATTTTTAGGGCTGTCAAAGTTAAAACAATAATAACACAATACCCATAATTTCTTTTCACACGCGTCCGGTCTGACCTTCGGTTCATTCCGTAGTACTGTGTTCTGTTACTGTTGAGCCACAAGCGAGGAAAAAATAGCAAGCTGAAATAGACAAAGTAAAGGGTGCATTATGAAAAGCCCAGGTCCAAAGCAATGGCAAGTCGTTCTCCTGACAAGACAAGACTATTTTAATGCACGATTGCTGTCATCACTGGAGCAAGTGTCTGCTGGAGCGCTTGCATTCAGAGAGGTGGAACTTCACTTCCGTGTTTAGATTACCCTTTACTATATTAGTAACATAAAATGTAGATTATTACTGTAACTGGTTAAGTATGATGGGATGTTCAGCAGAAAGGAAAGACAAACTTTTATTGTCTTTATCATTGTCTGTCTTAAAAACATGGCTTAGGTCACGGTCATGCTTTGATTGTAAAATATGTTTTGTTATGTAATCTGTGATATTTCTCCCTACATAAATGCTTATATATCATTTGAGGAATATAGGGAGTGGGGGGAATTTTTCTGTCAGGCTGTTATTGTGTTTATTCCTTTATAACATGTTTGAGTTGATAGTCTTTAATTACAGAATGTTTAGCCGGCTGAATATTAGACTTTGGTAATAAATAGAGAAGGTAAAGATGCAGCAATATGAATACCATTAACTTGTGCAACATCTAATGTACAAAATATCCGAGACATTTATTCAGGTAGAAATGTCACAGATTACATTACCAAACATCTATGGCAATCAAACCTTGATTGTAATAAACCACATTTTGTGTTATTTTTCCGTGAAACTGGTATCCAAACATGGAAGTGTAACTCCTCTCCTCTGAATACAAGTGCTCCTAAAGTAGGAATTGAAATTATGTCGGGGATACACCAACACACCGCAGGTCATTTTTTAAAATGGTCAATAGAAGCGCGTTTATGTCCATTTTGTGTTGAGCTGTTTTTAAAAAGCATAATGTTTGATAAACATGTCATTAACCAAACCAATTGTCTAGTCATAGTTTTAAAAACTTGAAAATGATCTGTCTGTGGTACAGTACACTTATTAATGGTGAAAATGTGTATCTATCTGTGAATAATCGTGATTAAGTTTGAGTTAAGTGAACAAAAAGCAATCACGATTAAATATTTTAATCATTTGACAGCCCTACTTATTTTGTAGTCAGGGTCTCTGCAGGCTTCACCAAGTCAAATGTATAGTATAGTAATATTGACTATTACCTGAAATGCAGCATTAATCGTTCCATGACACCCGGCTGTCTAAGCGTCGCTCAGCGTTTCGCCCGACTAAATCTCCATGTGTATGCCGAATGCCTCACGTTTTTACCCACTACTTCTTGTCCCGCTATGTCGAACAGAACAGTGTCGTTCATACAAGAAATTCCAACACGAATGCATGTACTGCATTTTTAAGACCTTTGCTCTCAGCTGCAATGTCATTTTCGAAAACAATGCCGCACAGCTGCAGTGTTTCCCACACATTCATTTATTTGTGGCGGCCCGCCACTAAAGAATTCAGGCCGCCACAACATTTTTATTTTTATTTTATTTTATTTTATTTTATTTTTTTAATTATTTTTTTATTTTATTTATTTATTTATTTATTTTTTGTCCTGTCCAGCTTCTCAGGCAAATCATATAGTTGATTTAGATGCCCATATCGGCTGTTCAGATTTACTTTACAAAAGAGAAGTGTAGGATCAAGATTTTTGGAGCTCTTTGTTCTGTGGATCAGATGTTTGATGAAGCTTTGTGTCTATCTACCACCACTACTGTTTTCTGTTTATTTGTTACTGACTGTGGCAGGACACCTCTGCCTCTGTTTCACTTTATGTTGCTGGTAAATAATATGGTTGTAGTAGTAGGCTAAAGTTAAATTATTTAGTATGCACTAATTAAGTTAAGTGAACAAAAAGCAATCACGATTAAATATTTTAATCATTTGACAGCCCTACTTATTTTGTAGTCAGGGTCTCTGCAGGCTTTACCAAGTCAAATGTATAGTATAGTAATATTGACTATTACCTGAAATGCAGCATTAATCGTTCCATGACACCCGGCTGTATAGGCGTCGCTGAGCGTTTCGCCCGACTAAATCTCCATGTGTATGCCGAATGCCTCACGTTTTTACCCACTACTTCTTGTCCCGCTATGTCGAACAGAACAGTGTCGTTCATACAAGAAATTCCAACACGAATGCATGTACTGCATTTTTAAGACCTTTGCTCTCAGCTGCAATGTCATTTTCGAAAACAATGCCGCACAGCTGCAGTGTTTCCCACACATTCATTTATTTGTGGCGGCCCGCCACTAAAGAACTCAGGCCGCCACAAAATTTTTATTTTTATTTTATTTTATTTTATTTTTTTAATTATTTTTTTATTTTATTTATTTATTTATTTATTTTTTGTCCTGTCCAGCTTCTCAGGCAAATCATATAGTTGATGTAGATGCCCATATCGGCTGTTCAGATTTACTTTACAAAAGAGAAGTGTAGGATCAAGATTTTTGGAGCTCTTTGTTCAGTGGATCAGATGTTTGATGAAGCTTTGTGTCTATCTACCACCACTACTGTTTTCTGTTTATTTGTTACTGACTGTGGCAGGACACCTCTGCCTCTGTTTCACTTTATGTTGCTGGTAAATAATATGGTTGTAGTAGTAGGCTAAAGTTAAATTATTTAGTATGCACTAATTAAAATGGCAGAGCTTTAAGAGACATTTTAGCTTTTATATTTTTATAAGATATATTTTTTTGTAAGAACCACAATTAATAAATATATTTCAGTGAATAACTTATTGTTCAAATCTGTATACAAATATGTACATAAAGTGTTGTAATTATATTGTAAAATGGATGGATGGACGTTTAAAACAAAACTGTTATCATTAATTAGTAAGTATACATTTTTTGAGCCTTTTTAGAGAAAATCATATCATTGTGAGTAAATTATGCAAATTACTCGATTATGTCATGTGACCACGCCCCCACCGCCACAGGTATCTTGGCAGTTTATGGGAAACACTGAGCTGACATCGCTGCTGCTACTGCTTATATCGAACATTTTGATGCATGTTGATATATTCCAATTCACGTTTTTTTGTTTATATCTGACTGATATCAGATATGAATATCGGATCGGGACACCCCTAATTTCCAGTATTGCCCGTCTAATAAGTTACTTCAGTTTCCCAGAATAGCATTTGGCCCTGTGGATTTAACGCACGGTGTTGTTTTGGCCAACAGGTGGTGAAGCACCATGGGAGCTCTGGTAGCCAGCCTGTGGTCAACCCCAAGTACTGTCCTGGTGTAAACAGCAATGCAGGTTATCTCTGTGTAACCGGACACTGCTGCGGAGAGACGGGCTGCTGTACCTACTATTATGAACTCTGGTGTGAGTATCCCATACCTGTCAATATTTGCATTTGGAAATTAGGGATATTTTCCAGAAAATTTGGATAAAGGAAAATTCTGGTATTTTCACCAGAATTTCCACTTGGAAGGGCATTTTTTCCAACAGGTGTTGTTCGTTTCAGATGCGGATAAAAAGCAAACCGTGCAGTGTAAACCTCTAATTAACAAAAGTGAAGTAAACAAAAACAGTGGAAGGGTGTCAAAATAATATGTTCCATACAATAACATTTTATTGACCCTTCTGTTGTTGTACAAGAGGTGGTCCTGGCTAAATTCACGCCTTGGGTGACCAATCCCTTACACCGAAACCCTGCCACCATCACAACAATATATTATATTGTATTATTTTATTATATAATCTTAAATATAAAAATGTAAGAAGAATAGAAAAAACTAGATAAATAACTGAAACGCAGTATACAAACACTAATGTAAAGTACACAAATCCTTCATCACAGGATCTAATAACCATGCTTGAAAACATTCATGAAGAAAGCTAACAAGAAAACCATAAAGCATAAAAAAATATTCCTGCAGTAAACTATTTAATATTTTACATTTTGTGTTGTACATAGTGAAACAGCAGATAATTAACATAATATGAATTTGCGCCTAATTATTATTAGGCGCACCGGGTTATAAGACGCACTGTCGATTTTTGAGACAATGAAAGGATTTTAAGTGCGCCTAATAGTACGGAAAATACGGTAATGGAAATGGGCGGCTGTAGTCTATAAAATTACTGTATTTTGTTTTGAGCTATTTTTTTTTCTGTGTGTGCGCCCTCAAATTGCCCATAGCAAAAAACGGCCTTGTGTGGTACCAACATTTGTGCTATGGTACCTAAAAGGTAGAGCAAGTGCCGAAATAGGCCTGAGGTCAGGGCTATTCAACTACATAATGATGAGGGCCGCAGTTTCAAGGGGTCAGGGGCCGAACATCAAAATGTGGATGTTTTGGCCGAAAGTGCCTCCGCAGGTTATGTTCCTTTGAGACTTTGACTTTCACACTGCAATGTCAAATCATTCATTATTCTGCACTATCTTTTTTATGAATTATTTTCCTTCCTTGGTTTTATTTCTTTATTTTCTTTTTCATTTAGGATAGTAAAACTGAAAATATAAACATAATTATAGTGTCCATTGTGTATTTTACATGGATAAGATAGGTTTAGTGTTAATACTTTTACACAACTACATATGTTTATGCATATAGAAAATTAACATCTTCAGTACATCCAACATTGCACACAATGTAACCTAAGGTGTAGCGTTATTGCCCTCTACTGGTCGAATTTAGCGCTACATGTATTAAAGAAGCTCTAATCGCCCAGAGTTATTACTCTTAGACAAAAAAACAACACGACCGTGAACACAAAAGACATCACAAAGTCGGCAATTTCAATTAAAACAAACTAAATATCTTTATGCACAATATCTATTTACAAAGTTTGAGTGAGGAAGCTTACACCTGTGAATTTCTAACATTGTTGCTTCTTGTCTAGAACAGTGTGTCCGTCGCTTAAAAGGTCAGACAGGAAACAATGAATCGAGCACTTGCTCAGGGCAGAACATTCATACTTTGTTGTCCAAAAGTCCGATTTTTTCAATTTATTTTGATTTTTTTTTCAAGGTTGAATGAGTAGTCCCCTTCTGCTCACCCAACTGCTGCTTCATTGTGGGGTGGCGGCAGTACTGCTTACATGAGCAACCCTAGTTTAAATGGTTTCATTAAGCCTTTTTTGGGCGATGTTCGGCAGGCCAAATTAATAGCTTTTGCGGGCCAGGTGACTTGGCCTGGCTTAGGTTGTGCCCTCTTACCAAGGATGGATAGAATGTCTCCCTTCTTGTGGTCTCACTGGGTTAAAGATGTGGTTCTTTGTCCTTGGCAGGGTTCTGGCTGCTGTGGACCGTGTTGATCCTTTTCAGCTGTTTCTGTGCTTACCGCCATCGCCGGGCCAAGCTGAGGATCCAGCAGCAGCAGAGACAGAGAGAAATCAATCTTATTGCGTATAACGGAGCCTGCAACTACCCGTCCTCCATGCTGGATCTCAGTATGTTTATTTAAGGACACATTTTTCATTGTTTTCCTGTTGCAGTTCCACTGTTTGTAAGTATACTAAACCTACTAGATATGAGGCAACAGTGCAGCCCGTACAAAATACACTGCAGGTGTTTCTGACGTGATTTAGCGTCGCACCTGAGTTCATGCTCATTCTTCTTCCAGGCTTCCTGGCCTCCTTCAAGTTGCCGTCCTATGAGGAGGTGGCGGCACAGCCCACCACGCCTCCACCACCTTACAGCTCGGTCTTCGCCCTGCAGGGAGGCGCCATGCTGGGTCCGAGCTCCTCGTACCCGCATCATCACCACCCCTACCCGCTCCAAAGTCACCCCTGCCCCCCGTACCTGGGCCCCGGCCCCAGCAGCTTCACCTCCTCCCAGAGCTCCGACAACTACACCAGCTGCTCCTGCGAGTCCTGCTCCTGCAGCACCTCCTTCTCTGTGCAGGTGACGGACGAGACGTATGACAGCAGCCGCATGTCCACGCCGAGCGACGCAGGCGGGGACGGCGCCCTCCCGCCCAGGGTGGGGGCCACCCGCGTGTCGCCGCCTCCGTCGCAGGCTCCCCCGGATGTTATACCAGCAGTCACCCCAGATGTCATTCCCAGTCATGCTTCCAACGGCAATGAGGGGCTGTCACGCCCAGCTGCGCCCGTCTCACTTCCTCTACGCCCCCTAAATAACAACTTTCACCCACGCCACCCACTTTCACCCCTAATTCTGCTTTCTTCCCTTCCCGCCGGTCAAGTCCAAAATGGCGTCTTTTCAGACCCCCTCGGCGCCACGCTCACGGCGAAAGAAAAAGAGCCAGAAGGCCCGGCCCCCTCCTCCGCCCTTCCCCCGGATCTGTCGTCCACGGCGTGCCCCGTGGAGCAAAACCTCGCGGATGAGGACGAAGAGGACGAGGAGGAGGATCACTTCAGCCACCGGCGCCTCACAGGGGATTCCGGCATTGAGGTGTGCCGCTGCCACGTGAAGCGGGGAGACCGAGAGGAGGAGGCGATTAAGGAGAGGCGAGAGAGCATGGACAGCTCCCTTCGAGCCAAGGGGGCGGGTCTTTCGCCCGCGCTTGACAACTGCGCCCAGCTGCACGACTGCGCCCCCTCCCCTATGGCGTCCTCGTAGTCGCACGGGCCAAGAAAAGTCACCGATCCGGAAGAAAGCGAGGTGTTTATTGTCAGCGTCATCCTCATGCATCAAGGCTAGTAGGTGAAAAGTCACCGAAGTTTAAGTCTTGGGGGGATTTTGGGACGCCAGTTGAAGGCCACCTTTGATCTCCTCTCGTTGTCACCATCGCTCAAAGGTGAAAGTTGGGGAGAATGTCAAACCTGATGGTCATGACTTCAACCTCGCCAAGGAAGATAGGTATCTGTGGTTTGCAGGATTACACAAAAAGAAATGGTGAGCACCATTCGATTATGGTGATAGAGGTGGTGAGAATGTAGAAAAATAGGTGCATTTACAGAATTTATCTCCCGTCGTGACCATTTTGAGTTGTCTCTCCCGACATCCAAATTGTAGAGTTCAGGACCAGTACCAGTACTGTAAACACTCGTGCAGCCAGGCCACCTTTAGCGGGAGATTCTCTCTGAATGTTCTGAGCTCCTGTGTTAATGCAGCCTGCTGACGTCATGTGCTTCTGTAGACGGCAGACTAATTAGTGTCGCTTTGTGATTGTTGAATGATCATGGAATTCTTAGCGATTTGTTTACTGTGCTGTTTTTTTCAAACTTGCAGCTCGCTGTAAAAAAAAAAATCTGTAGATTTTACGATAAAAAGTGTGGCGGCTCGGTCGGCAAAATGTTACCGTTTTACACCAAATTACTGTAAATTGAAAAACGATACAAATGTTAGTTTTAAATTTAAAACATTCTGGTGACTGAGCTGCGAGATTTTTTTTTTTACCATAAACGCTACAGTGTACGATCAATGGAAAAACTATACCGCTGTTATTTTAGCAGTAAAATTCTGGCGATTGAGCTCAGTTTACTGTTAAAGCTTGGATATTTTTTTGGTATTGCATGATTCCCTAAATTAACATAAAAAAACTGGACCACTGTTATTTTTGCTGTTCATTTTTACTGAGCTGCTAGTTTTTGACCGTAAAATATACGTCCGTTTTTACAGCGAATTACTGTAAATGTTATTTTTATGGTGTAATTCTTATTTTTTTCGTAAAATCTATGGTTGTTTTCTGTTTTTACAGTGTAAAATCTATAGTTGTTTTTTTTGTTTTGTTACAGTGCATAATTCCCTAAAAAAATAGAGATACCACTTTATTTTAAAAGTAAAATTATTGCGCCTGAGTTGCCAGTTTTTTGTTTTTTTTACTGTAAAAGTTCCGCCTGTATTTACAGTCACCGTAAAATCTAGGCTCCATTTTATTTTATATTGCATGATTCCTGAAATTAAAATAAAATAAAAACTATCACTTGTTATTTTACGGTAAAATTCCGCCGTCTGAGCTACTACACTTTTACCGTAAAATCTACAGCCATATTTCCAGTGCATTACTGTGAATGGAAAAACATTACTACTGTTATTTTTACCGTAAAATTATGGCAACTGAGCTGGCAGTTTTTTAAAGTAAAATCTGTTTTTTTTTGCAGTGCATAATTCATTAAAAAAACAACAATACCCCTTTATTTTTATACTGGCGTCTGAGCTGCCAGTTTTTTACCATAAAATCTACAGTCGTTATTTTTGCAGTGCATTACTGTAAATGGAAAAACTACCACTTTTAACGGTAAAACTCCGGCATTAAAAGCTGCCATTTTTTTACGTAAAATCTACAGCTGTTATTACAGTACAATTAATTTTACGGTTAGTCTGGTGGCTGAGCTAGCATTTTTTCTGTAGACTCTATGGTTGTTGTTTTTTAACAGTGCATAATTATAAAAAAATAAAATAAAATTATACCATTTTTATTATAACAGAAAAATCTTGGCGACAGCTTGCTATTTTGTTGTCGTGAAATCTACGGTCATTTTTACAGCGCATTACTGTAAATAGAAAAACAGTACTGCTGTCATTTTTACGGGAAAAATATCGCAACTGAGCTGGCCATTTCTTGCCGTAAAATCTATGGTTTTTGGGTTTTTCTTACAATGCATACTTAATTTAAAAAAAACTTAAACAATAGCCTTTTATTTTAGTAATTAAATTCTGTCATCTGAGCTGCCTGTTATATTTTTTTTACTGTAAAATCTAAAGTAGAGTCTGGTTTTATCATTTTTTAACATTGGAGCGTTCTGGGTTAACCATGCGCTAAAATGCCCCTTTATCATTTTGTAACATCCTTTCCTCAAATACAAATAAAAAAATTCTACCGCTGTTATTTTTACGGTAAAATCTGTCAAACTAAGCTGGGGGTTTTTTACCGTAAAATTTATGGTCGATTTTACAGTGCATTACTATAAATAGAGAAACGGCACAACTTTAACTGTAAAATTCTGGCAACAGAGCTGCCATTTTTTTCCCCCGTAAAATGTACGGTCATTTTTACAGCTAATTATTGTAAATGACAACATATAACTGGTATTTTTACAGTAAAATTATGGCAACTGAACTGGCAATTTCTTTCTGAAAAATCGGTGTTTTTTTTACAGTGCATAAATCCTTAAACAAAACAATACCCCTTTATTTTAACCGTACAATTCTGGCATCTGACCTGACCGTTATTTAACGTAAAATCTACAATCATTGTTTTTACAGTTTATTACTGTAAATGGAAAAACTACCTTTTTTTTATTTTAACGGTATGAGCTTGCAGTTTTTGCCATAAAATCTATTGCTGTTTTTTTTTCTACAGTGCATTCTTTTGAAAAAAAAAATTAATAATAATACCACTTTCATTCTAACAGTAAAATTCTGCCGACTGAGCTGGCAAGTTTTTTAGCGTAAAATCTACGGACGTTGTTTTTACAGTGTTATTGCAAATGTTAAAACATTACTTATGTTATTTTCACAGCAAATTTCTGATGACTGAGGTGGCAGTTTTTTTCTGTAAAATCTGTGTTTTTTTTACACTGCGTAATTCCTTTATGTGTTTGATAGAATGCTGTTAAGGGAGTAAAAACGTACATGTAATATGTACATTGTAACTTTGCTAAAAAAAATACCTCCGATTCTGATTTGTTGTATCTGTATATGTCAAACTTGTGCAAAGCTTCGTGTTGTGTTAACACAATTCCGACTGTTAGGCGGTTAAGACTGTACAATGAACATATACTCCCGTTGTTCAAGGCTGTTACTGTTACAGGCGACGTTGAGCTGTTTCCTCACAATGATAATGAATGTAAAAGCTTTGCAACTCGTCTGGAGTGCTGACGGCCATTTTTATAGCGCGATGGCGGAAAGAAACCCACGGGAGAATGTAAAGTAGCAAGGCAATACGAGCTCTGACGAGACATTTATCAGATGTTTTTCAGTGTTTAATGTGCAATTATAGTCACGGTTGAAATTGAGCTTTATTTATTATATCTTAACTGTGGCTCTCAGTTTCAGACTAGACTGTTTTGGGGAGGTTTTTTTGTACCATGTAACCATTAAGAGTGCCTCCCCAGGATTTAGGGAGGATACTCGGTCCTGGTCTCTCCATTTTATGGACTTAGCACACATGTACAAAATTTAAATTGTGCATTCTTGTGCTATTGCAGTTACTATGAGAGAAACCCTCTTCATTTTAACCTCTGAAAAGTGATGTTTTTGACTCCTGTTTGGATCATTGGCAGGATATTTATGAAAACAGACTAATTATGAGTGACTGGTATATTTGTGGTTGCAAAAAAAAAAGGCCTGTTTTGATGGCTGTTTTGACACCCTGCGACTTGAAGGTGTGTCCCAGAAGGTTTAGGTCCAGAAGTATATGGATTGTGACAACAGCGTATTGATGATTTTACCGTTTCTACACCACACATTGTATAAATTCTACAATGGCATGATTTTAGTGTAGACGTTGAGCCTTAATATGTCCAAAAAAAAGCATTATCTACGAGGGATGTAAAAAAAATTTTTTTGACTGAACCGTGATTCTTGTTTGTAACGATTCTCAATCGAGTCCATTTTTTATTTAATTTTTTTTATTTTATTTTTTTTTTAACTGCTCTGTCCAGCTACTAAGCAAATCATATTGTTGAGGTCGTTTATTGTTTTAAAAAAGAAAAGTGTGTGATGCTTCTCTTGTTGCCTTATTCGTCCATCCATCCATTTACAAATACTGTACTGTAATACATATAAGACTTATTCAACACTTAATTTAGGCCAAAAATATGTAGAATGTTTGAAAAAAAAAAAAAAAAAAAACTGTCGTGAAGCTGCAATATTTGAGACGCGATGTGGCAAGGGACCAATGCATAAGCAATTAACTCTAGGGTGGTGACTCTTTAGTCTTTGATTCGATTAATTTCTTGGACCCCGAAGGGAATAAGCGGTAGAAAATGGATGGATGGATGGTAACGATTCAATTCAGATTTGATTCTCGTTTTAAATCAATTATTGATTCAAAATCAATACTTTTTTATTAACATTGGCTACTTGTTCTACGATTAACTACATTCCTCCATAAAATAAATAAACAGCTCTGATCAATTTCTATTTTACTTAAAGCAAAATTGGTTTTGTTTAATAAAGTACTACCCAAACATTTAATAAAGTCAAATACAAATAAGACAAGATAAGTATCCAACACTTCTTTTCTAAACTAAATCTGTACAGCAGGTACGGGCATCCATCGACATTATGGTTCGCCTGAGTGACTGGACAGTTTTTTTTTTTTTTTTTTGTCTGATTTTTAAAAATAAATTAAGAATCGTTACAAATAAGAATCGCGATTAATCTGAAATTTTTTATTTTTTTTTGACACTCCTATTTAACGCCACTACTAGATTAGTTATTTTTGCATACTTTTCCCATCCTTGGATCTTTTATCGAAAGAATGTTGTATTTCTTGAACATGCAAAGCTCAATCCTTTTCCTACACGTCAATCACGTTGATTGATTTATCCCAAAGTTATTGTGGGTGTCGTATAAAGAAAAGGCAAAATCACGAAAGACCGGTTAAATCAGGGCTGTCTACTCCCAAGTGGGCCGGACTGGTAAAATCACGGCACGATAACTTAAAAATAAGGACAACTTTAGATTGTTTTCTTTGTTTAAAAATAGAACAAGCACATTCTGAAAATGTACAAATCATAATGTTGTTGGGGTTTTTTTACACTTACATGTTGCGGTTAATAGTATTTTATCTTTATTTGTCATTTATAGTTTGTGAATAAATTATGTGATAATGTTCATCAGGTAACTCATTGGTGTTAATTTTCAATCTATCAAGATAAAAAAAAATATTTCCAAATCAAATTACAGTATGTTATTTATGTAGTTTGATCATTTTCCTCGACTGATATACTAACATCATGTGGTTTATTTTGTACATATGTAGCATCGTCTACAAAGATACAACAAATTGCTATTGCGACATCCAGTGGACACACTTAGAACAGCTGTTTCTTTCATTCAAAAATTTCAGTGTTAATTTTTATACCAGCAAACTCATACCGTGGGCCGGATAAAACCTGTTCGCGGGCCTGATCCGGCCCTCAGGCCGTACGTTTGACACCCCTGGGTTAAATACTTCTGAACCTATCGAGATACAGATCCTGTACATATGCCCTTCTCCTTAAAAGATCATCTTATGGATGAGCGTTAGCTAATATGTGATTTCAAACAGCCTGTGGTGCCTAGATGAACAGAACATGTTAGGCATACTACATTTTGTTGCTGCTACACCAGCGTGAGTTTTTATACATTTGTGTATTGTCGTACATGAAATGGGTTTTAGCTGTGTGTGAGCAGTCTCTTTCTTTAAAAAAAAGTGTACAGTACACAGGAGACTTGTGAAAGTAGTATTTAGCAATAGTGTTCACAATTATTTTCCTGACTAGGGGATGCTGGTTGATAGGAAACTTGTGAAAAATACTTTTACCTCTTTTACTTTTTTTTTTTGAGCCGGTAGCTGTGCTGGGCAAAGGCCCTCGATTGTACATACAGTAAAAAATAAAAAGAATAAAGCATTTTTAAGGCCTTTGGCTTAAAGGCTTCTTTCTCCTAAGTGCAAACTTTTTTAAGATGCCATCATGTGTTACCATTATATGTGTCATCCAAATTTGAAAAGAACATTCTAGCTGAACAAGTCATGTTTTGTTTTTTTTGTTGCTTATGTTGAATTGTGACTATCAAGAGGTTGTATGTGTAACACTGTATTGTCAAAAGTATTTGGCCACCCATCCAAATGATCAGAATCAGGTGTCCTAATCACTTGGCCCGGCCACAGGTGTATAAAATCAAGCACTTAGGCATGGAGACTGTTTCTACAAATATTTATGAAAGAATGGGCCGCTCTCGGGAGCTCAAGTGATTTCCAGCGTGGAACTGTCATAGGATGCCACCTGTGCAACAAATCCAGTCTTGAAATGTCCTCGCTCCTAAATATTCCAAAGTCAACTGTCGGCTTTATTATAAGAAAATGGAAGAGTTTGGGAACAACAGCAACTCAGCCACCAAGTGGTAGGTCAAGTAAACTGACAAGAGAGGGGTCAGTGGATGCTGAAGCGCATAGTGCAAAGACTTTCTGCACAGTCAGTTGCTACAGAGCTCCAAACTTCATGTGACCTTCCAATTAGCCCACGTACAGTACACAGAGAGCTTCATGGAATGGGTTTTCATGGCCGACCAGCTGCATCTAAGCCATACATCACCAAGTCCAATGCAAAGCGTCTGATGCATTGGTGTAAAGCACGTCGCCACTGGACTCTAGAGCCTTCTCTGGAGTGATGAATCACATTTTTCCATCTGGCAATCTGATGAACGAGTCTGGGTTTGGATGTTGCCAGCAGAACGGTACATTTCGGACTGCATTGTGCCGTGTGTGAAATTTGGTGGAGGAGGAATTATGGTGTGGGGTTGTTTTTCAGGAGCTGGGCTTGGCCCCTTAGTTCCAGCGAAAGGAACTTTGAACGCTCCAGGATACCAAAACATTTTGGACAATTCCATGCTCCCAACCTTGTTGGAACAGTTTGGAACGGGCCCTTTCCTCTTCCAACATGACTGTGCAGCAGTGCACAAAGCAAGGTCCATAAAGACATGGATGACAGAGTCTGGTGTGGATGAATTTGACTGGCCTGCACAGAGTCCTGACCTGAACCCGATAGAACACCTTTGGGATGAATTTGAACCGAGACTGACAGCCAGGCCTTCTCAACCAACATCAGTGTGTGACATTACCAATGCCCTTTTGGAAGAACTCCGCAACCTTGTGGACAGCCTTCCCAGAAAAGTGAAGCTGTAATAGCTGCAAAAGGTGGGCCGACATTATATTGAACACTATGGGTTAGGAATGGGGTGGCACTTCAAGTTCATATGTGAGTCAAGGCAGGTGGCCAAATACTTTTGGCAATATACTGAATGTGTATGCGTGTATGTATTTATGAGCCATTTGCTAAAATCAAAAAAGTTCATTTTGTTTCTCATAAATGTTTAGCACCCCATCTTGACAGAAAAAAACAGAAATGTTTCCAAATATATTTTCTAAAAAAATATATCAGTCATATAAGTCTCCAGACCCTTTTCTCAGTATTGAGTAGAAGCACCTGTGGTACAGCCATTAGTCTTCTTGGGAATGATGCAACACATTTTTCACACCTGGATTTGGGGATCCTCTCCAGTTCTGTCAGTTTTGATGGTGAATGTTGGTCGACAGCCATTTTCAGCTCTCTCCAGAGATGCTCAATTGGGTTTAGGTCAGGGCTCTGGCTATGGTCAAAGAGCTGTTCCGAAGCCACTCCTTTGTCATTTTAAATGTGTGCTTAGGGTCATTGTCACGTTGGAAGATGAACCTTTGGCCCTTTCTGAGGTCCTGAGAACTCTGGAAGAGGTTTTCTTCCAGGATATTTTCTGTACTTGGCCGAATTAATCTTTCCTTCAATTGCAACCAGTCGTGGTTGGAGTGATGGTTGACTTGTGGAACTCTTTATTGCATCTCTGGAGATCAGCCACACTGATCTTCGGGTTCTTCTTTGCCTCTCTCACTAAGGATCTTTCCCACAATTGCACAGTTTGGCTGCACAGCCAGGTCTAGGAAGAGTTGTGGTCATCCCCGACATTTTCTGAGTCAATATTAACAAATTGAAAGGGCTCTATACAACCTTGCATGCCCAGAGGGCGCTAACTTTCAAATGTATTTCACACATTTTATCCCGCCCTCTTAGAGATTTTAGTATCTAAAACTAACTAGTAATTGTCAAACAGCCCAAGGTTTTCCCATAACAAAAGAACTGTTGTAAAAAATGGTTGACAAACGCTAGTCTTGATCAAATGTTCAACGGCGAGTTTGCACTTTGACCCTGACTCCGTCGTAATGGTAACACACGATGGCCTTCAAAGTTGGTTTCCCAGTAAAGCCGAGCGGATTTTTCCGCGTGTCGAGCTAAGTTGAAGTCGTGCTTGCCTTCTGTGCAAGTATTTGTTAGACAAAGAATCCCCAAAACTGTGCCCTCGTGACTGTAGGCCGAGGCCTGCGTGGTTTAAGACTGTTACACTGCTGAGTTTGGCCTGCAAAAGGACTGTTTACGTCTCTTTATCAAAATGTGTGTTTTTTTACTTTGGTGAAGCAGGAAATCGCTGACTTATTAAGGCTTAATGACAGCTATATATATTTATTTTCCAAAAAAAACCATGACTCTTATTATGGATCATGATTTGGTCTTTTGAGAAGGAAGCAGGATTTCTATGTGGATTAGTTCAGGTGACTATAGGACTACATTGTGGTGTTCTTTTCCAGTATCTGCAGTTTTAAAACGCTCTTCAGTGTGTCGTAAGCATGTGGGAGAGACTTGCTGTTGTAGTGCAGTTGAAAACATTGTTGCTTATCACCGGGCCAAAGTTGTCAACATGATAATACATTGTATTCACAGCGCTTCGTTTTTTTCACATTTTGTTATGTTACAGCCTTAATCCAAAACGGAATTAATTCATTTTTTCCCCTCAAAATTCTACAGGCAATACCCCATAATGACAATGTGATTTTTTTTTTTTTTTTAACTTTTACTCAATACTTTGTTGGTGCACATTTGGCAGCAAATGCAACCTCAAGTCTTTTTTAATTTGCCCATTTCTCTTTGCAGCACCTCTCAAGCTCCATGAGGTTCGATGGGAAGTGCTGTTTTTTATCCAGGATGTCTCTGTACACTCTGTACATCGCTGCATTCATCTTAGTCCAGTTAGGGAAGTGACCAAGAACCTGAGCTAGAGCATTCCTCTGTGGAGAAGAAGAGAACCTCCCAGAAGGACAACCATCTCTGCAGCAATCCACCAATGGTCGAGAGGCCAGACGGAAACCATTTCTTAGTAAAAGTTTGCCAGCGTGCACATGAAAGACTCTCAAGACCATGAGAAACAAAATTATCTGGTCTGATGACACAAAGACTTAACTCTTTGGCATGAAAACCAGACCAGGCAAATACCATCCCTACAGTGAAGCATGGTGGTGGCAGCATCATGCTGTGGGGATGTTTTTCTGTGGCAGGAACTGGGAGACTAGTCCGGATAGAGGGAAAGATGAATGCAGCAACGTGCAGAGACATCCTGGATTAAAACCAACACTTCCCATCCAACGGAGCTTGAGAGGTGCTGCCAAGAGGAATGGGTGAAACTGCTCAAAGATAGGTGTGCCAAACTTGTGGCATCGTATTCAAAAAGACTTGAGGCTGTAATTGTTGCCAAAGGTGCATCAACAAAGTATCGAGCAACAGCTGTGAATACTTATGTTTGAGGACAAAAATTACATTATTTTTGAATAAGGCTGTAACATAATAAAATGGGAGAAAAAAAATGAAGCGCTGTGAACACTTTCCGGGTGCATGAGCATCTCGGCATGTTGGTGTCTGGACAATCCAATGGTTTAAAAAGTAGAGCACAGACATCTCTAGTGCAAGTGCTCATATTTTCAAATATTTCTATATTTATCGGGTGCTGTTTTCCAGGTGCTGGGGTAGGGTTTGGTTTTCTTCAGGATTTTTTTTTTGTGTGCATTTGTTTCTTTCATTGCTGCGTCTCACCATGTCGGATACGAACACCTGCGCTACATTCAATCAAGATGTGGATGTGGTGGCAAATTAAAGTGAACTGAGATACAACAAACGCATGTCTTTTCTTGCTCATAGACAATTGTACAGGTTAGGTTGATGAATATTTGGACGGCTTGTGGCTCCACCCTTGCAGCAGGAAACCGTTTCTGAGTCTAAAAATTACATAAGCAAGTCTTATTTTATTTTAGTGTTGTGTCTGTAAAAGGCAGGTCCCAATGTTACTGTACCTTGTTTTGTACATTAAAAGATGATGCGTACCTTCTAGAAATAGAAACTGGAAAACCCTCTAATTGTGCAGCTGCTTTATTAAGATCTTTAGTGAATACACTTTTCAATGCAGCACCTTTTGCTAGAATTTAAGCTTATAATTAAATATACTATACTATAGAATGTATAGTAAAACTACGGCACGTGGGTCAAGTGCGGCCTGCGGGTGCTAAAAAAATGTATTCACATCTGAATCACAATTTTTATTTATGATTGAAATCGATTATTCATTTTCAGATATCCTTTTTAAGGACTTTTTTTTTAAGAATCAATTGTAAAAATAAGATTTTTTGAGGCTAACTTAGTAGAGCTTAAACCCTGCGTGCCTACGTCTATTATCAGCGGCTAAGAGGAGCTTTTGCAACCTGTTTTTATATCATTTTTATATAAAAAAAGATCCATGTTCTAAAAGAACGCAATAAAACAATTGTATAAAATTTAATAAAGTAGGAAAAACTAAAATAAAGTTACTGTGTAGAATTGTGTGAATATTGTAAAACAATAAAGGGAAATAAACTAAAACCTACAGTAATTTATTAATTTGTTTACGAAAAAAGTCATAAAATAATAATTACCATTTTAAATTACAGACAAAAGCCACACTATAGCAATATTATTTTGTGAATTTATGAGGTAAAAACTATACATTTTCTAACAGTAGACAATAATATATAACATGATAAAAAAACTTTCATTTTAACAGAATACATTGGAATAATATTGTCCATCCATTTTCTACCGCTTGTCCCTTACGGGGTCGCGGGGGGGTGCTGACCTCCTCATGCTCTCTCAGGGAGAACATGTCCCAAATTCCAAGCTGCTGTTTTGAGGCATGTTAAAGATATTATGAAAAATTCTGTTGAATCGATAATCATTTTGAATCGGATGATCACCCGAAGAATTAGAATTTAGCTTTTTTTTAAAAAAAATTTAATGTAAAAGTTTAAAAATTAAGTGCAAAACACAGAAATTGTACTATACTGTTAATTCTTAAACAGTGGCTTTAAGACACAGGTATCAAACTCAAGGCCCG
>NC_084748.1:36430873-36470873 GCF_033978785.1 Entelurus aequoreus | reverse complement strand
GGACAAGAAAGTCGTTCCACAAAACAAATCTGTTCACGTCGTCATCTACTGGTGAATGTTTGTATCACAACAACACTTCGAACGTGCATTCTACACCCAGTTTGCACAGTCGTGCATACATTAAAAGGCAGTTCGAGGTTATTGCATATATTGAGTGTGTGTCCGTGGCACAAGCTTTGCAGTCCAATGACGGTAAAAAAAAATAAAAAAATAAAAAAAGCGGCAGTAAAAATGATATAGTGCAATGTTGTGGAAGAAGCGTGTTGCTGCTCTCTGATTGGTCAGAAAGACCCAGCCCCCTCCCCTCTTCTGGCCACTCCCCTTTCGCGCTGCACCCCACGTGACTCTGAAAGTTAAAAAGAGACTTTGTTTATCTTGTAGGCTGTTTTCCTCATCAAATGCCTGAGCGTTCACCTGCTTCGCTGGCAGCCTGGCCTCCATGTTGTTTCCTCCAGTCTCCTGCTAGCTGCACCCACGCTCGCCACATAACTCGCCAGCTGTTCATAGTCAACCTTCTTTGTGCTATTTAGCCTGCCACGTGCGCTTCTCCTCCCGCCTAAAATTCGTTCATCATTTCCGCGTTTTTTGACTCGCTGTTTTCCAGTGGATTGTGTGGCACCTCCGTGGAAGAAGAAAACACGTCGGAGGAGCGAGATATCAAGCGAGTCTCGTCATGGCGACCGAAGTGGGCGCTTTGTCTTCAGCTCAGCAGACGGAGGGTGAGTCACTCCTGCGGTTAACGAGTGCTCAATGTCGGGGGGGTTCGTCCTCCATCCTTTCTCTCCGCGGGGCTTTGCTGGCATGTTGTGGCCGTCCTCCATTGTCCACGCATGGGATGGGCTGCAGAGTTAGCATGCCCGACCATGTGCTTCGCAGAGCCCCCCCTTACCTAACCACCACTCCTCCACGCACATACCCACTCGGGGTAAATATCGTGCTTGTAACGCCGCAAAAACATCCGTCCTCTTTTTTTTGCATTCAAACAAACTTGATTAATCGAGCTTGTTTGTGTGTTTATTGTGTGTTAAACCTTCGTCGCTGCTGATTGGACGAGAGCTCATCGCTCACTTCCGCCCTGAGCTACTCCCACGCACGTCTCCACAGCAAAAAAAAAAAAAATCAAAACAACACGCCAGTCTTCACGGCGGGTTTTTTTTTTTTTTTTTTAAGTCAAATTGTGTAGCTTTAAATAATTTTACATCACTTTGTGACCCACTCGACGTCACTCATAGATGACAATGACGTCATTATGGTAGCCTTCTATGGGGTGTGTTTATATAACCGCCTGTGTTTAAATGTTACATAAGCTGCAGAAATGTATTATTAGCGGCTGGTTGTGGTGAATTAAAGACTACACATATATTTATTTGTATACATTGAATAAAGTATTTATATTATTAATAGAGATGTCTGATAAATGCTTTAAAATGTAATATCGGAAATTATTGGTATTGTTTTTTTATTATCTGCATCGTTATTTTATTTTTTTAATTAAATCAATATAAAAAAACACAAGATACACTTACAATTAGTGCACCAACCCAAAAAACCTCCCTCCCCCATTTACACTCATTCACACTCATTCACACAAAAGGGTTGTTTATTTCTGTTATTAATATTCTGGTTCCTTCATTATATATCAATATATATCAATACAGTCTGCAAGGGATACAGTCCGTAAGTACACATGATTGTGCGTGCTGCTGGTCCACTAATAGTTCTAACCTTTAATAGTTAATTTGACTCATTTTCATTAATTACTAGTTTCTATGTAACTATTTTTATTGTTTTACTTTTTTTTTATTCAAGAAAATGTTTTGAATTTATTTATCTTTTTTATTTTATTTTTAAAAGGACCTTATCTTCACCATACATGATTGTCCAAATTAGGCATAATAATGTGTTAATTCCACGACTGTATATATCGGTATCGGTTGATATGTGAGTTGGACAATATCGGATATCGGCAAAAAGTCATTATCGGACATCCCTAATTATTAACCTATAATACTAATGACATGCGACACACTACTACAGTACATGCATGTTGTTGCTGTGCACGACTGTAAATATGGCCCTTCATAATGAAGTGCAAGTGAATGCACATGCGCAACACCAACCCTTATCACATTAGATTTTGTTACAACCTAATTGTCCAATATCCACTTATCATTACTGTGAAAACCATTTAATCAGTGCATGGCAACTGATTGTGCAACAACCCACACTGCCATACTTACTTTTTCCACACATGTATATAAACGGTACAATGCACCTGTTATTTTTTATACATTTTCTTTATCTAATTGCACTATTTTTTTCAAAATAAGGAGTTTTTTTAATCTCATGACAACAAATCATCGTGACAATTAAAGGCATTCTAGTGTATTCTATAAATAGCTTAATAACTACATAATTAAAAGACAAAATTTAGTCTTTTAATGAAGGAGTGTTTTAAAATGCTGCTAAGTTAGTGTGAAATTTCAAGTAGTTGCTGCGAGATGAGTAAGTCCAAAACACGTCTATGTAAGAACAGCAAAAACATAAAGCAGTGGTGTCAAACCTACGGTGATGAGTTTGCCAAGTATTAAAATGAGCTGCTTTTTTTTTTTTTTTTAAACAAAAGAAACTGCTGTTCTAAATGTGTCCACTGGATGTCACAATAGCAATTCTGCTAGGCAAGCAAACGGTTTATACCGGGGCCAAGCAAGAGGTACACAGTAAAGGGGGACTGTGGCTCCTCCTCCTCAACCCACATGAAACTTAAAACCTGCCGTTTTATGTCTTCTGCTTCGAACACATCGTCATTTGGCACCCTAGTTGCCCCAAAATGTCTGTCAAACACGAGAAAAGTGAACTTAACCCTTTTGAATAGTTTTTACCTCCGTTTCTTACGGTATGTTGAGTTAGCACTGGATTGATACGTGGACATGACAAAGGAGGTATTTGATACCTCGAAGAGTTCACATGTTGTGTTTTTTGTTCAATCCCAGAAAGACTGTGACTTAAAGTTTTAATCCTGTCTTTGTAGATACACTGAGACAAAGTCTAAGCTCGCTGGTTTTTTTTAAACGGCACCAATTTCCTCAGAATTTTCAACAAACTTGGATTATTTGTGATTTGTATGTTTTCTTAATGTGCTTGTTCTACTTTTGGCCAAAGTAAAACAAAGTCATCAACCTGGAGTTGTCTTTATTTTTAAGTTATCGTGCCATGATTTTACCATTCCAGCCCACTTGGGAATAGATTTTCCTGCTTGCGGCCCCTGAGCTAAAATTAGTTTGACACCCCTGCCCTAAATGGTATCAAAAATACTGCGAGATGGTTGGGTAATCCTAGTTATCTGCAAGTTGTGTACTGTGGGTTTTTTAATATTTATATTTTATTATTACAAAAAAGTAGGACTGTCAAACTATTAAAACATTGAATCAAGATTAACTGCAAATACAAATAGTTTTTTATTATCTTTAAGTGCATTTTATTAAAATGCACTCCCATCATGGGATTGGATGATGAACACCTCAACACAAAATGGACAAAATCACTCTTTTACACGCACAGCCGTAAGACATTTTCCACCTGGGGTTGTCACGTTTCATGTATCAGGACAACTGTGACGAATGGGGCCTTATGAATCCCCGTTCCACTGTATTTTTTTCCCCCACCAAAGCTTATTACATCTCTAGAACAACTTCAGACCTGTCTGTCGATATAACGTTTTGGTTTTTAGGTTTTATGTCCTTTAGGTTAAAGAAAACCCTGTTTTAATGGCAAAAACACAAACTGTGCATCATTTTCCCTAAATAGTTTCAAAGTAGAATATTTGATGTAAAGTAAGTGAAACGTTAAATAGGTCAATCTGTAAACATTCATTTTGATTCATTATATTTTGAGCAATGAGTTAAACAAAGTTTAGGGATTCAAAGGGGCCCCACTCATTAAAGTGTTAAAGTCATACAATTTATTTTTTTACTTAAATCTCTAGATCAATTTCAGATCTGTCAATTATAAGTTTTTATTGTTTTTTTTGTTTTTTTTTTAACTTTTTTGGTTTGTTAAATGCCCTTTTTGTCATAGAAAAGTTGTTTTTTTATTGCAAACACAAAATATGCAATATTTCCCCCCAAAATACTTTAAAGTGGAATATTTGATGTGAATTAATTGGAGCCTTCCATAGATCAATAATGCATAAAGAACATTGATATTGATGTGTTTGATTTAAATGCTTGCAGAGGCCCTGCACTGTTAACATAGTCCCATCTTATATGAAGGTAACATATAAAAGTTTGCCTGGCTTCACTTTTCAACACGAGTTGTCCAAGTCCTGTTTTGGCGGAACTTTTTCTTCCTTCTCGGTTTTCTACTGTACTGTGATTGGTCGGCTGCGTGTTTTGGCACAGGGCGTTGGGTCGGTTCCTAATTTACGGCCTTGTGACCTACATATGGGAGGGGAGGACCAACTGTAGCGGGAGGCGGCGACACATGGGCAGTTGTTTACGCACTCTGAAGGCATCGGGTGTGGCCGTAAAGAGTTCAATGATTTATTTTTTGACTGCAGTTTATATACAGTGCAAATGTTTTCCTAGAAGTCCTGGGCATGGCTTTAGTTGTGGTTTGGACTTCTTCCCATACTCTCTCTCGAGCAATGCAACCTGTAATCTCTCGCTCCAGAAGAGCTCTCACTATCCTTTAGGCCTGTGCATAAGTATTTATTACCCCACTCCACCCTCCTGCAAACCAGTCATGTGACCCGCTATGATCCCTACCATACCATATGTAGTCAGGTCAGCTGCTATGAGCAAAGCGTGCAAGGAGTGGCGGGGGTAATATGATAATAAAAAAAAAAAACAGGCGTCAGCATTTCTTCGCCATGTGCTCCATGCCTCCTCCCACGCCTGCAAGAACACGCCACTTCCGCCTGTTGTTGCTCCTCACACGTGTGCACACATTCCTAGAACTCAACCAGTGTTTTTTAAACAAGCCACCTAAACAAACACTGTAGCTTCAGCCATTGACATGTACTGTAAGTGCGGGAGGACGTTGGACTGTGTTCAAGCACAATCTGTTCCATTGACTTCCATGTTCTAAGTCTTAAAACGTATTGAACAGGAAATAATGCAAGGTGGATGAATCTGTCAGTCAAAACTATGACAACATCGGAAATTAGGGGTGGGAACCGTAAACTGGTTCTGTACAAGTGTTTGGATTGCTGAGAATAATTTTGTTTACGATTCCTGAGGGCTGGGCGATATGGCTGAAAACTGTATCACCATGTACTGTATTTTTCGGACTATAAGACGCACTTAAAATTAGGGATGTCCGATAATGGCTTTTTGTCGATATCCGATATTCCGATATTGTCCAACTCTTAGTTACCGATACCGATATCAACCGATACCGATATATACGGTCGTGGAATTAACACATTATTATGCCTAATTTGGACAACCAGGTATGGTGAAGATAAGGTCCTTTTTAAAATAAAAAAATATATAAGATAAATAAATTAAAAACATTTTCTTGAATAAAAAAGAAAGTAAAACAATATAAAAACAGTTACATAGAAACTAGTAATTAATGAAAATGAGTAAAATTAACTGTTAAAGGTTAGTACTATTAGTGGACCAGCAGCACGCACAATCATGTGTGCTTACGGACTGTATCCCTTGCAGACTGTATTGATATATATTGATATATAATGTAGGAACCAGAATATTAATAAGAGAAAGAAACAACCCTTTTGTGTGAATGAGTGTAAATGGGGGAGGGAGGTTTTTTGGGTTGGTGTACTAATTGTAAGTGTATCTTGTGTTTTTTATGTTGATTTAATAAAAAAAACGATACAGATAAAAAAACAAAAAAAACGATACCGATAATTTCCGATATTACATTTTAAAGCATTTATCGGCCGATATTATCGAACATCTCTACTTAAAATCCTTTAATTTTCTCAAAAATCGACAGTGCGCCTTATAACCCGGTGCGCCTAATGTAGGGAACGATTCTGGTTGTGCTTACCAACCTCAAAGCAATTTTATTTGGTACATGGTGTAATAAGTGTGACCAGTACATGGCAGTCACACATAAGAGATCTGTGTAGACTGCAATATGACGCCAGTAAACACCAAAACTTTAAATGTTCCATTGAAAATAAAGAACATTACACACGGCACTCAAAAATCTGTCGGAATGTTTTAGTATGACTTTGAAGCCGCACCGCTTGATGGATTGTCGGCCCTTTACGGCTACCGTAGTCAGAGATACAAGTATTACTATGGTGTGTGTATAAGGACCGCAAAATGGCACCCATTGTTTTGTTTCACAATATTATGCAAAACCACCTTTTCTTACCTTCTGGTACCTGCTGATGTGTATTTGAGATCTGCGTAAGTACTGAAAATTTGCGCACGTCCGCCACTGTAGTCAGTGGTGATGCCGTAGTCGATAAGCTTCTTCTTTTTAACAATCTTCTTGTTATGGGGCATTCACCCTCTGCGGTTGCCATTTCTAATATAAAGTAGCATAAAGTTCTAACTTGTATCTGTATCTTATATTATACATAATTCACCCCGCGGAACTTTAGTTATTAGAGTTCCGGTCGGATTTGTTTTTCACGGGACACATTTCCGGCGTTGTTGCACTAGTGAGCTACAGATGAGAAGATGCTGCTCCGTTGTTGATTTAAGTAAAGTCTGAATGTCATTAAAACAGTTAGCTCCATCTTTTGACACTTAACTCCCGTCCTACAACAAAGATGAAGGGGAGAAGACGCTGTCGAAGGTGAACCACGTAAATAAGACCGTCCACAAAACGGCGCATCCTGATGAGACTGTCAGAAAGCGATTTAAAGATAGTCTGTTAAACATAATATATGCAACATTTTGACCAAAGAACCACATCACATGTTATGTAGACCACAAGGAAGTGTTTTCAATTTAGAAAAAAAATCATAATATAACTCCTTTAATGCGCCTTATAAGCCGGTGCGCCTTTTGTATGAAAAAATACCAGCATAGACCCGCTCATCGGCAGTGCGCCTTATAATCCGGTGCGCCCTATGGTCCAGAAAATATGATAAGTGTTTTAATCCGGTCGATATAGATAATAATTGGTATTTTTTTATGACCTACCGAAAATAAGGACCAGGAGAAAAATATATTAAATGTAAACATTTTCATTTAAAATGTAAACATCCTCTGATTTTAATCCCCTCAACAATTAAAGGCAGAAAAAAAGGTGATGTCAACACAAGCATTGACACACAATTCTAAAATCACATTGAACACTCAACAAAAACCTTCTAAAATGAAGGTGCAAAAATAAAGAATATGTAAGAAATGCTTAAGTGCAAAGTATGAAAATGTAAACATGAAGAAAGGTGAAGTATTTTCTGCAGGTTAAGTTATGTTAATTATGTCTGTTATTCCCATTTAAGTATGCAAGAATTTGTTATTATTTATATATTATTTGACCAAATGACTATTTTAAAGTAGCAGATTTTTTGTGTCTTGTAATTTATTTTATTTGTACAGTCCCGCAATTTATTTCCTACCTGTTTCTGTAGACCCGAATAGGGAACGGAAGAGGGTTGGAAGAAAAGAAAAGAGGTGAGTGCAGCTAAGCTCTACGGTCTGTTTGAAAAAAAAAAAAAAAAATACAAAAGACTGCCATACTGTCAAGGTGACTTTTCTTGTTTTATTGACAAGAATCAACCGAGAGACAACAAATTGGCCAACCAAATTTGATAGTTGATACTGTTACCTGATTGGCTGTTAGCGTCTCTCCCCAAAAGCGCATTGGTGAGGTCGAGAAGACCTGGCTCTCAGTCCCCGTTCTAATTCATCCCAAAGGTGTTCTATCGGGTTCAGGTCAGGACTCTGTGCAGGCCAGTCAAGTTCATCCACACCAGACTCAGTCATCCATGTCTTAATGGACCTTGCTTTGTGCACTGGTGCACAGTCATGTTGGAAGAGGAAGGGGCCCGCTCCAAACTGTTCCCACAAGGTTGGGTGCACGGAATTGTCCAAAATTTTTTGGTATCCTGGAGCATTCAAAGTTCCTTTAGCTGGAACTAAGGGGCCAAGCCCAGCTCCTGAAAAACAACCCCACACCATAATTCCTCCTCCACCAAATTTCACACTCGGCACAATGCAGTTAGAAATGTACCGTTCTGCTGGCAACATCCAAACCCAGACTCGTCCATCAGATTGCCAGATGGAAAAATGTGATTCATCACTCCAGAGAAGGCTCTAGAGTCCAGTTGTGACATGCTTTACGCCACTGCATCCGACGCTTTGCATTGGACTTGGTGATGTATGGCTTAGATGCAGCTGGTCGGCCATGAAAACCCATTCCATGAAGCTCTCTGCGTACTGTACGTGGGCTAATTGGAAGGTCACATGAAGTTTGGAGCTCTGTAGCAACTGACTGTGCAGAAAGTCTTTGCACTATGCGCTTCAGCATCCACTGACCCCTCTGTCAGTTTACGTGACCTACCACTTGGTGGCTGACTTGCTGTTGTTCCCAAACTCTTCCATTTTCTTATCATAAAGCCGACAGTTGAGTTTGGAATATTTAGGAGCGAGGACATTTCACGACTGGATTTGTTGCACAGGTGGCATCCTATGACAGTTCCACACTGTAAATCACTGAGCTCCTGAGAGCGGCTCATTCTTTCACAAATGTTTGTAGAAACAGTCTTCTTGCCTAAGTGCTTGATTTTATACAACTGTGGCTGGACCAGGTGATTAGGACACCTGATTCTGATCATTTGGATGGGTGGCCAAATACTTTTTTTTTAGAAAAAAGAATAGAGGTCTCGGCAAGCAGAGACATTTTAGTTTATTCCGGCTTGTTCGTATTTTCCCTTTTACAGGGAAGAGTTCTCCCAGATTATTTTATTCTAAAGGCTGGGATGAAGCTGTCTCAAGTTTGGGGCATGCCCTGTAAATGGTCGCTCCCCACCTATGCGTTCGTCCATCTTGCTGCGCTACCTTGGCGGAGATCAAAACCAAAAGTTAACTACACATCTGTCCACTCTTCCCTTGTCTTGTTCTTGGTTCCTTTTCTTCCAGAACCTAAATGAGGTACAATGTGTGCATTTGAAAAGATAGAAAACACAGAGTGTATTCATTGCTCTGTCTGTACATAATGTGCTGCACAAGAAGGGAGACTTCCTGTGCAGTTCACTCTGTCCCAATGTTAGAAAATATTCTCATTACAGGCCAAGTACGCATTAAGGCTATAACGTGAGTTTTATCCGATTAATCGAACAAACTAAGCAATAGATTTCTAAAATAATCAATAACTGCAGCCCTGTCTTATTGGACACTCTAAAATGGAAGCACGTACCCCTCCCATCTAAAAGCACTCACTGCCCATATTTGTTTCGCTTTTCATGTTTTTTTACTAAACAATCATCCTGCTATCTGACATTTCAAGTGGAAAATGCACCAAATGACTGCAATCGGTGGTTTCATTTGAGCAGAGATTGCTTTTCATGGGGCAGATGAGTAGAAAATGCTAAAAAAAAAAAAGAAAAAGAAGTGGTGCGATAAGTTCCTTCGTTAGTTTGGATGCCATAACTGTGCTGACAGACGCGTCAAACAAGTCGGCTATCAGTACCATCTTCACACTAAGTGGTTCAACTGAAATGTGGCAGTTTGTCTCCCAGGGCAACATTGCAACTCAAGACCCCCCCACTCTGCAAACAGGTTTGTTAACAGCCATGGTATGGTCTTCTGTCCGCTCGCAGGGAAGCTCTCTCAGGACAACAAGCAGGAAGAGGCGGCGCGGGCCTACGACGATGACGACGACGAACTGAACGAGGCGGAGGTGAACGGCAACTGGACGCCCCAGGAGAAAGCCCTTCACGAGGCGCGTCTCAAAGCCAAAGCCAAGCGGCGCCTGCGCAAGACCTCGTCCCGAAACTCCACCAGCGAGTCCCTCTCGGAGTCGGGGGACGCCACTGGAGGCGACCCCCACAGTCCGAAAGGAAAGGTCTGCACCAATGACCGCAAATCTAGAACAGGCAAAGGCAGGGGCCTGCCGAAAAAAGGTACTTGACACAAATAGACAACCTCCACTAACACGTTTTTATGTTTTTCTCACATGTTTACGGACTTGCTTACAAAACCGTTGTATTAAAATGATGCACAGTGCATGCCGAAGCAGAAGGTGGTGCCAGATTAGCCAATCAGGAGCTTGAATTTTGCAAAAAGTGCTTTCTGGTAAGACTCATAAAAAAATGTGAAATTGCCAAAGGATGGAATTTCTATGCGAAAAGTTTAACAAAAACAATCGTTATATTTTTTTCATGAAAAATTATTTATTGTAGTTTGTTAATTTAACATAATATTAGGAGTAGAGATGTCCGATATTATCGGCTGATAAATGCTTTAAAATGTAATATCGGAAATTATCGGTATCGTTTTCAAAAAGTTAAATTTATGACTTTTTAAAACGACGCTGTACGGAGTGGTACACGGACGTAGGGAGAAATACAGAGCGCCAATAAACCTTAAAGGCACTGTCTTTGCGTGCCGGCCCAATCACATAATATCTACGGCTTTTCACACACACGCAAGTGAATGCAAAGCATACTTGGTCAACAGCCATACAGGTCACACTGAGGGTGGCCGTATAAACAACTTTTACACTGTTACAAATATGTGCCACACTGTGAACCCACACCAAACAAGAATGACAAACACATTTCGGGAGAACATCCGCACCGTAACACAACAGAACAAATACCCAGAACACCTTGCAGCACTAACTCTTCCGGGACCCTACAATATACACCCCCGCTACCCCTAACCCCCACCTCTACCCCGCCCGCCCACCTCAACCTCCTCATGCTCTCTCAGGGAGAGCATGTCCCAAATTCCAAGCTGCTGTTTTGAGGCATGTTAAAAAAAATAATGTACTTTGTGACTTCAATAATAAATATGGCAGTGCCATGTTGGCATTTTTTTCCATAACTTGAGTTGATTTATTTTGGAAAACCTTGTTACATTGTTTAATGCATCCAGCGGGGCTTCACAACAAAATTAGGCATAATAATGTGTTAATTCCACGACTGTATATATTGGTATCGGTTGATATCGGAGTCGGTAATTAAGAGTTGGACAATATCGAATATCAGAAAAAAAGCCATTATCGGACATCTCTAATTAGGAGTATCTCAATACAAATTGTTCACTTCTGATACCCTGCTTGAGTATTGGCTGGTACTAATATTGATCCAATACGATATCAACAGGAATCATACATATTTGTATTATTTTGTAGCATTGAATGTTAAAAAAGGTTTGCTTAGGGCAGGGGTCGGCAACCCAAAATGTTGAAAGAGCCATATTGGACCAAAATTTAAAAAAAAATCTGTCTGAAGCCGCAAAAAAATTAAAAGCCTTATATAAGTCTTATACTGAAGGCAACACAGGGTGTTGAAATTTAATATTTACTCTACACATTTTTGAAACATTGGAAAACATTAGTAAAACGGAGGCTTCTCGGAGGGTAAGATAACTTCTGGAAATTACTGGCGTAGAATGGCCAAAGGTATAGATGCGTGTGTCCAAGTGAAAAGGAAACGGCAGGCTATCTTCTTCTAATGGATTTATTACAATCTTTGTAAACTGGGTGACATTTGCTATGGTCTGGAACAACATGGCACACAAACAACTATCAGAAATGCAGTCAATATTACATACAGATAATGTGTCATGAGACATGCAAATATAAATTGAATACACAGAGGACATAAGTAAAGGAAATTCAATGATCTCAAATATACCTACAGACAACGTATAATGATGCAATATGTACACACAGCTAGCCTAAATAGCGTGTCAGCATCAATTAGCTCGCAGTCATGCATTGACCAAATATGCCTGATTAGCACTCCCAACAAGTCAAAAACATCAATGAAGCTCACTTTTGTGCATTCTCGCACAACTTAAAAAGTTTGGTGGACAAAATGAGACAAAGGAGGAGTGGCTAAAAAAGGTCTTACTGTGGAAGCCTCTGTTAAACTTGTACATATAAACTAACTACGGTGCGTTCAAGGTCCACCAAAATTAGTAAGACAAAATGGCGCTCACCAAATACTCATCAGTGAAGCATGTTTAAAATAAACAGTGGGATTTTTAACAATTAGGAAGGTTTGTGTCATGTTTGTCAACCTACAGAAATCATATTAAAACAAAAAATATATATTTTTCCTTCATCTTTTTCCATTTTCATACATTTTTGATAAAACTCCGGGGGACAACTAGGGTGGCTCTAGGGCAGCGGGTTGCCGACCCCCGGCTTAGTCGAAATGACTCAAAATGAGTACAATGGTAGTTAAAAAACATGAACCTATTTATTATTAACTGTCTGTAATGGACCTTAAAGGGGAACTGCACTTTTTTTTTTAAGTTTGCTTATCATTCACTATCCTCATGTAAGACAAGAACGCATATGTTTTTCTTTTTTTATGTATTCTTAAATGTAAATAAACGTTAGCAAAAATCAGCTAACAATGTAGCCAACGGGAGTCTATAAAGCACTCTAAAAAACATCAAAAAGCCACTATGAAGGTTTTAAATGCATGCTCTGAAGTATATATGTAATGTAGTAACAGGCACATTCATAATAACGTAATATTTATGTATTTTGCCTATATTAAGCATACGGCAGTGTATTCATTTTCCAGATGTATCATAACGTTTGCTATGCCCTTCAACAACATCACTGATTATTACTCACTGCACACTTCATGAGAGCAAACAAACATAAGAAAACATCACTTACTGTACAATGTCTGTTCTCACTGGGAGACCAAGTTTTAGGATGTTCATATATTCCCGTTTAGAAGAAGAATGACTCATAATCCTCTCAAAGGGTTTAATTAAAAAAAAGATTGGGTGCAAACCAGCGACTTGCGTGTGTCTCTCTCGCCTCCCTGGGTCTAAATTGGCTGTCAAAGTTGACCAACTTGTCAGTTTATGTCCACATAATTTTACTATCAAGGTGAGAGGCGCTATTAATGATTTAGAAATAACTTTCATGAGCTCCGAGGCGAGAAAGCAGCTCACCAGCGGAGGATGTCAATATTGCAACATAAAAAAGTTCCCTCTCTCTGACTACTGCTCTCTAAATGTAGGTCTTTAACATTAGCGCTTATTATAAGTATCGCTAATACTTGATAATACTCAAGTCACGAAATGTAAATGGAGTGCTGTTGGCGCTTTTTGAATGGTTATTTATTGGGTTTTATGGTCTGAATAGACACATTGATGTCATGGTTCCCATTGGCCCTATTGTCAGCGGACTTTTATTGACTTTTATTAATGAGTTACAATGCAATAAAAAAAGAAATGGGTTCTTGTCTCTCGTAAGAATTGTGAATTGTAGGCAAAATTCCAAAAAAAGTGCAGTTCCCTCTTAAGTTGTGTCCAGAACAATTCATTAATTTAAGCTCAAGGTACAGTAAATTGAATGATGCAGACACGTTTCTTATTGGGTACTTTCTAATATGCTTCTGCCTTGGAGACTTTGTATCTGTAAGTAATATTCAATATCCTATGATTTACTGCAGTAAACATAGTTTAACCCATTTTTTAAATGCCTGACGCATAAAATTATAATTTTAAACGTCTAAATGTAACCTGTTCACTTGAGGTGTCCAGATTCAACTTTGTCACTACCGATGCAATACAGATATTGCTATAATTATTTATTTGAAATATTTAAACTATAATTATTTGATAATTTGTCTGCTTAGCTGGGAGCTATGTGTTCCAAGTAGCCTGCAGCCTACCCATGTTTACCTTTTGTAAATAACTCCAAAGACCAACATTTTATGCTTATTGGAGGATATTTAGATGTTAACTGACTGCTGAATGTTCCACAAATAAAATTAAAAAAGATTTTAGATGCAAGCCGATATCATCCCATAATTTTTTTTTGCGGATATCAATATATGATTGTGACACCTCAGAATAATACGATATGGCCCTAATGTACCTTTTGCAGCATGCAAAATATACTGAAACGACTGTATATATATTTAATTATGCATTTCAGACACTTTAATACACACAATTGCCATTCTGCTGAGTTTTCAGTTTATCCCTTTGGAGTTCCCATGTGTTCCTATTATTTACCATTAAGAATGTATTTTTGTTTTTTTGCTGTACTTCTAGGTGGAGCGGGTGGTAAAGGAGTTTGGGGCGCTGCCGGTATGGTTTATGAGATGGAGGAACCTGATGCGCACGACCCCAACTACGATGAATCTGCTCAGGTCAGAAATATGTATGAATATCAATATTGGGACACACCTCTTTATCTATTAGTCAATCAATCAAGGGTTCCACTTTAACCTCTTAAACCTAGATGATGCTCCTGTGCAGTCACCATGTCGTCCCCTCCAATGCCATTTTAATTGTTTTTCAGTTCCTTGTCTGAGTTCACCATGTGACGTTCAATTCTATTTTGAAACGCCAGGGGGACAGTGTTTTTCTGAGCACCCGCCTTCACTGTCGTTTACAAACTATTTCGCATCCTTGGTAGTGGGAATGAACATTGGTGACAAATGCAACGTCGAGATCGTTGTGGAGCATCAGTCGCTTCTATTCTACATATTGCGCTTAAACCTTCCTATTTCTATAGTTTTTTTGTTTTTTTTAACTGAAAGTACCAGTAGAGTGGACTAACAAGTTTATATGCGTAAATGTGTTTCATACCATCCATTAAACCATATCCAATTGTATTTAAAATCCACAAAGTATGTGAAAATACTGTCTAAATATCACAAAATGCAACAAATTCAGTCTGCTATATTGAATGTTCCGCTCTGAATAGCTTCAGCAAATTTTCGTAGATAACACGTCACTGGAGTAACGCTTTTGGACTCTGACCATATTATCAGATAATTTTTACTGGAAATACACAAGAATTGGAAAGAGATGTGCTGTTTATCATTCACAATCCTTATATAACACAAAACACATATGCTTGGCTTTTTTAAGCATTTGAAAACGTAAATAAATAGCTAACAATTGAGTCGACAGATGGAGGGTCCTCTATTGCGCCCATTATACCCTCAATAACATCCAGACAAAACATATTCAAAACATGCTCATTGTAGCCATTAATCCTGACTTCATCATTTTGATTAAAAAAAGTGATAATAGTTTTTTTCCTTTTTGATTTGTTGGTTAAAAAAGTGTCTTATATATTGTGCTCCTGAGTTAAAGTTGCTGATCAATTTTAATGTATTGTTATTTATTGAGTTTAATTGTATTTTTCAGTATCAAATGGCTTAGGTCAGTCAAAAAATGTTTAATTTTTTTTAAAAAATTTTTAGGCAAATACATGCACTTCAAATATTTTCTGTTAGACTAAAACAATGCCAATAAGTTATTTGTTGTAAGTTAATTTATATATATGTTTTGTTTTATTTAATGTTAAGCATACAATGTTATGCAGAGGCGTACTTATAACAATTTAATAGACAAATTATATTATTCATAGTTTGTAGTGATGTGCGGATTGATACTGAAAAACGATACTGCCGATACCAAATATTTATGCTCTACTGTACTATCGATTCATAAACCAAAATATTTGATCGTTTTGCTACTTTAGTTCATTCAGATAATGTATATCCTTATCAGGAACACACTGTAAATTAACTTAAATCATTTGGATCTTGTCTAAATGAACAGAGATTGGTGGCAAAAAAAATATATGCATAAAATACAGTATATGACACTACTCTAATCTCACGTAGGATTTATTCAGGTAAAGTTTCCTAAATAATTCATAATCGAGGTATCATTAAATTATACATAGCAATTGCAATAAAACAGCCATTGCAAACTTTGTTTAAGAAGATTACTGGCAAGTAAAAACAAGTCACTCTGTGTTCTAAAGGAGTGAAATATGTATCCTTTTATTGTAGGCTATTTGGAGACACTACTACATGCAGCGTTGAATATGAATAAGAACACATTCCGTGCAGAAAACCACTATAATTTGTTTCGCCTTGTGATTTTATTTTGTTCGAAGATGATTCCTCAAGAGCAGCGACATTTTAAATTCACTTTTTAAATTTGACCAGACACATTTGGTGTATTTGCACAAAGTGTCTGTATCAAATCGGTAAGAAAATCAGTGGTATCGCACATCACGAATAGTCGCGGATGATAAAAATAATAATAATTGAGAAACACTGTCTTGTCTAATCCTTGTCATACTAGTTTTCTTTAAAGCAGGGACACTGTCAGGAATTCTGGGTCCCTCTGATTTCCCTCTCCCTCCTAACACCTGCCAGTCTGGGGCCCTCGTAATTGTCCCCACTATACCAACCTATTTGGCCCCCCTGCTTAAACCCAATATTGTGTATAGTCAAATTACTATGTTGTTTTCGTTATGTGGGAGGGAGGCCCCAATGACTAGGTTGGCCTTGGGCCCCCAAAGATGCACCAAATGAATATAAAATGAATGAATATGTGAGCATATAATTATTTGGTCCAGATGGCCGTTTCCCATGTCAACCGACTGTGAGCGTTCAATGTTTAATCTCGTTATCAAGCGACGGGTGAAAGGCAGCAGTGGGAACGGAACCTCTGTGGGCAAGAAAAGGGGGGAAAAAAAAGTTGATAACGGTTTGAAAACTGTTTGATTTTGGCCTTGAATGTTGGATCTCTGTCTGTGTGGAAGTAGAGCGCACATGCCACAGTGCGAAAGGGGATCCCCTGACAATTAGGTCAACCTGTCCTTGGAAACATTCCAAATTGTACTGATAAACCTTGAGGTTAAATTTGGTGGAGTACTGATAACTCTTTTATTGTAGGCTTGACCAGCCAAGCATGTTAAGAATGAGTATATTATTAGGAATTGTGACAGTTATTAGCAATTTATTGTCGTTTTGAAGCGGTTGAGGCAAAATGGAGTACATTATTTGGCTGCAACCACCAGAGGCATAGAATTATGCAATAATACAATTGATCATTCATTTCCCCAGTTATATATTATTTATTGAAAATATGAATTTTAAATGAACTTGTTTGATTTACTATTCATTTTAAAGTTATTTTATGATTATCACAGCAAGTGTTAACCAATGAGTAATATTGTCACAATAATACACACACACACATAACACAATAATAAAAAGAGAGTTGCGATTATGTGCAATTAGGATTTCATAAGTTATCTAATATTTTTGGGGTTATTCTCCCAAATTTGTTCATAATACTGCTTTTTACATGTTTCAATGACTCATGACTATGTTGTACCACACATGTACAAAATACAGAAATTAAATCTAAAACCAAATGCTTAAATTTGAAGTGATGATTCCTTGACAATTACCAGTGGGAGTCAAATTTTCTGCCGTCATATTTTTGTTTTTGACAAAACAATGTTAAATCTATAATCAGGGGTGGGTAGAGTAACCAAAAATTGTACTCACGTAAAAGTGTAATGTTGATTTAGAGCAGTCCTTCTCAAATAATTTGGCCATTTTAATCATTGCCGGAACTAATTCCTCCGCACATTGATTTCCGTTTCCTTAACAGCGCACTTCCGACTTCTGTCAACAAATGTGTGTTCCTACTTCCGAAAACAAAGGCATGTGTGTGCCTTCTAATCAAGGCAGATTCGGTAAACAACAAAGACGACTACTTTTGGACAAATGAGGATTCTCAACCTTATCTTTTTGAAGCTGAATATACGGAGGATGAGCTGCTGCTTCTAGAAGCCAGCACGGAGGAAGAGTGAGACGTTGCAATAGACAGAAGCCGAGAGAGTGAGGTGAAAGTGAATCAAAGCTGCAAAATGTGGAACTCTAGGCCAAGCTATTTCGACTTGAATGGATTACTTACCCCAAATCAACAGGAAAAATGTTTGGCGTAACAGAAAATAATTACAAAGCCCTGCTTTAGAATAGAAAGACTTAATTAAAAGTAAAACATAGTCATCCAAATAATTACTTGAGTAAAAGTATTTACTGAAAAACTACTCAATAACTGGTGAGTAACTTATTGTTTATTCAGTTACTATCCACCTATGTCTATAGTGTTGAATGCATTTTGATTTGCAAAGCTTCTTTGTGTCTCTTAAAACGATATCTAATGTGTCTTTTCTTTATCCTTTAAAGGGAGATACAGTTTACGCAACAGTTGTTCCCGAAGTAGATGAGAAGGAACTAGAAAAATTGGTCAACCCAATCGTCCAGGAGTACTTTGAACATGGAGATACGAAAGAAGTCCAGGTATGGAATGTCTGAAGTCGTTTAGTCATGAACAAGTTAAAAGGTGCACAATATGAGATGAGAAGAGATTAGAATGATTGCAGTTATAGTAAAATAGTAGTGAATACGTTTTTGGGGGGCATTCTGTGTATTTTTTAAACGTTTATTGCGTCGTTGGAAGTGTGTCAGACAGCCAGCTGGTCACTAAACACTGCATGTGTAGATTCCTAATGAAGCCTTTAGCTTGATGCTCCTCTACTTTCTCCTGCTCCTCTTGCTGCGGCGACAACAAACAAAACTCCAGACGCTCCTCTTCATTTTGTATAGTTTACTTGTGAACTTAATCATTCAAAAATGTAAAACAATAACGACATGGGAACAAATGAATGGCAAAATGAAGCGAGTTTGTTACAGTAAAAAGAGTTAGAAAAAGTAAGAGTGAGAAAAAGTAAGAGTGAGGTCAAAAAACTGTGTGGCTCAATTCCCCCGCACCTGACTGCCATTACCCATAAAACCTTGTGTCCAAAAACCAACCTACCACACGGATCCTTCCGCCATATATGCAATCATGCGTCATCAAATTATTTAGACAAATGTAATAATTATTCTAAGCATGCAAATAAAGTAAATAGTCCTATTTTGGCTGAATAAACATAAAGCACCTTCCATAAAATATGTAAATTAACTGAAACAGCATTTAGGCTCCTACAGCATGAATATATACAGCAGAGTGCGTCAAAAACATATTTCGTCGTTCTATAACAGTTTCTTTTGTGAGGAAAACAATGCATCTTCTGGGCACAGCCGCACACGTCTGTGGTGGCAAACATGGCGCCTGTTTAGTTGGTCATACTCTATTTATACATGACACTGACTGTAGTGGTACGCGGGTTCTATCTAGTGCCCAAATAATTACTTGATTAAGTCAATAGTGTTATTTTCCTGTATTCAAACAGTGTTACTGTTTAAATTGTGTCTAACGTTAAAAATACTTGTTAAATATAAGCTCTGCCTTGTTTTTAATGAATACCTAGGCCTACTAGGCTGCTGTATTTCAATGTTGGTCGTTATGGTGGTACTTGGAGAGCCATGTTTTTTTCTGAGGTGGTACTTAGTGAAAAGAGTTTGAGAACCACTGATGTAAGACATTGCTAATACAATACTCTGGACCTCAAAAGGTGTCCGGTCGTGATTTCAAAATATTACATGATTCTGTTATGTTATGACTCACATTTCTTTTTAAGTGCCGCTTTCCTGCATTGGAGGGTGATCATCTAAGCAGTTGTGCCTAATGAAGTGTCCAATTTTTGGTGCAATCAGATGCTACTGAAGGGGCTCAACCTGGGACCCCACAAGTACGAGTTCTCCTCCGTGGCCGTCTCCTTGTCCCTGGAAGGCAAAGCCAGCCACCGAGAGCTGACCTCCCGTCTACTGTCCGACTTGTCCGTGAAGCTGCTGACCCAAAGCGACATGGCCCGAGCCTTCGACAAGATGCTCAAAGAGCTGCCCGACCTCATACTGGACACGCCTGAGGCTCCTCAGGTACGTGCGGAAACATTGCTTCGTTAATGTTGGATTTGACAACAAACGTGCACTAAAAAAGACTTCAGTTCAATTTACAGTCTAAAAATATTTATTTCCGCTTCTGCTGAGAGCTTTATCTGTGGCCTACTTTTAAACCACACTGGGGCGCTGATTAGTTTTTGTACTAACACTGCAGCTAACAAAATTCTAAAATAATTTAACAAATAGTTATTCTGCTGTTTTACGGCAGTAAAATAATTGTATCTATTTTTTAATACTTGTTATTTATGAACACTTATGTACGTATTTTGTAGGCTAGTGTGTGCTTAGCTGTTGTGTAGTTGCTAGCTCTTAGTAGCCTATAGCCTACCATGTTTACCTTTTGTGAAGACTTGTGTTTATTGGAGGACATTTAGATATTAAAGGCCTACTGAAAGCCACTACTACAGACCACGCAGTCTGATAGTTTATATATCAATGATGAAATCTTAACATTGCAACACATGCCAATACGGCCTTATAAAGTGCAATTTTAAAATTCCCGGGAAATATCCGGCTGAAACGTCGCGGTATGATGACGTATGCGCGTGACGAAGTCCGAGTAACGGAAGTTATGGTACCCCGTAGAATCCTATACAAAAAGCTCTGTTTTCATTTCATAATTCCACAGTATTCTGGACATCTTTTGCAATTTTTTTAATGAACAATGAAGGCTGCAAAGAAGACAGTTGTAGGTGGGATCAGTGTATTAGCAGCGGACTACAGCAACACAACCAGGAGGACTTTGTTGGAGCGCTAGCCGCGCTAGCCGCCGACTTCACCTTGACTTCCTACGTCTCCGGGCCGCCAAACGCATCGGGTGAAGTCCTTCGTCCTTCTGCCGATCGCTGGAACGCAGGTGAGCACGGGTGTTGATGAGCAAATGAGGGCTGGCTGGCGTAGGTGGAGAGCTAATGTTTTTAGCATAGCTCTGTGCAGTCTGGTTGCTAAGTTAGCTTCAATGGCGTCGTTAGCACAGCATTGTTAACCTTCGCCAGCCTGGAAAGCATTAACCGTGTATTTACATGTCCACGGTTTAATAGTATTGTTGATTTTCTATCTATACTTCCCGTCAGGGGTTTATTTCTTTTGTTTCTATATGCAGTTAAAGCAAGATGCTATCACGTTAGCTCGTAGCTAAAGCATTTCGCCGATGTATTGTCGTGGAGATAAAAGGCACTGAATGTCCATTTCGCGTTCTCGACTCATTTTCAAGAGGATATAGTATCCGAGGTGGTTTAAAATAAAAATCTGTGATCTACAATAGAAAAAGGAGAGTGTGGAATCCAATGAGCCAGCTTGTACCTAAGTTACGGTCAGAGCGAAAAAAGATACGTCCATCGCTGCCTCTCAAGTCATTCACTGTAACGTTCCTCATCTACGAATCTTTCATCCTCGCTCAAATTAATGGTATAATCATCACTTTCTCGGTCCGAATATCTCTCGCTCCATTGTAAACAACGGGGAATTGTGAGGAATCCTAGCTCCTGTGACGTCACGCTACTTCCGGTACAGGCAAGGCTTTTTTTTATCAGCGAGCAAAAGTTGCGAACTTTATCGTCGATTTTCTCTACTAAATCCTTTCAGCAAAAATATGGCAATATCGCGAAATGATCAAATATGACACATAGAATGGATCTGCTATTCCCGTTTAAATAAAAAAAAATCATTTCAGTAGGCCTTTAATGGGCTGTCCAGCTTTGCACGAGTAAATGTGCTGCAGAACTGCTTGTATCGGAGAATTTAGACCTGATCCGATTGGACCAATATCAATATGGGATCGGGACACCCCAGTGTTTATTTTTGTTCCAATTTTCTGTTATCACTCGTAGCTTTGTCCTAGGGTTGGACGATTATGGCAAAAATATTAATCACAATTATTTGGATTGGTGTTGTAATTCCAATTAAGTACATGATTACTCATTAATTCAAAAACATAAGTATTTATTGTACCGCCAAAAGTATATAAACTACAACAAGTAAAATACTCGTAATAACAATACATTTAAACAACAATAGCAAAATAAAAAACAATAAAATTGTGTTTTTCTGCTTTGTTTTTAATTTAATTTTTTACTTATTATTATTATTATTATTACTTATTTACTTCACTTATTTTACCACCATAGATTGTGTGCTTTTTGTTGTCAAATAAAATGTTTGTTAATTAAATGCAAAAATCCTCACATTTATTGGTGCAGTACATCTTTGGACGATTTTGACCAGCATTTTAAGTCAAAGCACAATCATTTTGGAATTGTATGCTTTTTTAAGTACATTATGCTTGTGTTAGGTCATTTTTTCGATCCTTTATTTTGTTAGCACAGTCAGATCCGATGTGACGCACTGTGCTATTATTGTGAAGGGAGGAAGTGTGCTGTACTGTTGTTCTTAAATTAATGAGTAAAACGGTAAAAAAAAAAAACAGTGTGCCTCTTAAGTTGCGAGTGTTGTACTGTTTATGTCAATTTATCTTCCATCGACAATGTCGTTCACAACAACACAAGCAGATGAGATGTGTTATGGGTGTATGGATTGTTCTTGTTAGCTTCGTAGTTTAGTCGCTTTTTCAAGTGGCCATCTCCACATTGTTTTGTTCAGAACGGGGCGGTTGAGTGTGTCGGGGGATGAATTAGTGGTATCGGACAAATTAATTTCTAATATAAATGTCTCCTCTTCACAGTGACAACATTTCACTTACATTAATGTCAATTTCCCTGATATTCTGCGTTTAACAGCGGATTTCATTTTATCAGCCAATTATTTGACTCTGTCCGCGGTGTCGTGAAAGCGGAAATCCTATGCCTTATTTTTTTTATTGAGTTTAGGGATTGATTAGGCACCTCATGTGTGTTTGTGTGACAATCATAAGAAGAAGAAAAAAAGTAGCAAGTGGTGAAATCACAAACTTCTAGTAGACATGCCCTTTTTTTCACTCATTTGCTCTTAATCCGTTTCACAGTCACAAGCTCCGAAATTTGCATGCACGTTGCGTGGCTCGTAAATCTTTTTTTTTCTGATTATTATATTTTCATGGTTGTGAGAAGCCATAATCAAAATCAAAATTCTATTAATTTTCCAGCTCTATTATGGCCTAATATTTATGAATCGATTTGTGCAGTAGGAAAACCAGCTTCTTGACTGCATTTTCTTGTATTTTCTGCATAATGAAAAAAGGTATTTCCTTTATCCCCTCCCCCTTCTTGCACATACCAGATGTTGGGCCAGTTTATAGCCAGGGCCGTAGCGGATCACGTCCTTCCCATGTCGTTTCTGGACTGTTACAAAGGCACAGTGGACTGTGAGCATGCCAGGTGAACATTTTATTCATCTTGTGAATGATTTGTATACACATTTAGAATCAGGCTTCAGGGATGTAAAGATGTGAAAATTAAGTATTTAAACATGGCTATCTTCTTTCTTTTGAATTTGCAAACGTTTCAAAATTATTTTTAATGATAAAGTCAAAATGAGCCTTGCACGTCCGGTTCATGTGACATCAGGTCAAGTTCACTTCCTGCCGTAGACACACCTGTGCCGTATTATTTGGAGTATAGAATGATCACTCTATTCTAAGCGAGCACAGCTTGTAGGTTCAATGTGCACAGTTGAATATCTTACTTGCTCAGACAGTGTTTGTATAAGTTTAGATTGGGGTATGTTGTTTTTTTAGTGGGGAAATATTTTAATGTCTCTTGAATTAACATTAGCATTTAGAGTAGTAGTACCACTGGTCTGTTATTTTATCAAAACGCAGTTATCAATCAAGGTTGTATGATCATTTTATTTTCAGAACGGTTATGCGAACTGGAGTTTTCCTGCGGTTTATCATTAATACCATTTATCTTTACATCCTTATGCAGCTGTAATCTCTGTCAAGTGGGTAATAAATATTTTTTTTGTTTTTATCAATTAAAAATGTTGTATTTTCTACCCAAAAACCCTCAACTAAATGTATACTCTTTTTTTTTTTTTTTTTCAGGTGAACAGAAATACCGTAAACGCTTAAATTTAAAGCACTAATCCGCTTAACCATCAAGTTTCTTATAGTTTCCGGGCATTACAAACGCAACTAAAAAACATTGGTATTACTAGCTGGCTGTAGGCAACTCCCTTATGTTTTAATTTTTTAAATTTTTGTGAAGCAGTAGCTATATTTGACTTATTATGGGTGGTCAGCAAACCGTAGATTTATCTACCTTAGTATGTGCTTTAAAACATTTGTTGCTCTAATGAGCTGAGCTGTTGGTGTGCGTGTAAATCTTGTTGTACTGTTTTTTTTTTTTTTATTCCAAGCATATCGGCGATAATAAAAGAGAACTTCATTTTTGGGGGGCTTTTGTCTATCATTCACAATCCTTATATAAGACAAGAACTCACCTCCCAGGGGGTGATCAAGGGCATACTTGCCAACCCTCCCGGTTTTACCGGGAGACTCCCGGAATTCAGCGCCTCTCCCGATAACCTCCCGGAAGAAATGTTCTCCCGATAAACTCCCGGAATTCAGCCAGAGCTGGAGGCCACGCCCCCTCCAGGTCTGTTTTCACGTCTGCTTTCCCACGATATAAACAGCGTGCCTGCCCAATCACGTTATAACTGTAGAATGATCGAGGGCGAGTTCTTGGTTTCTTATGTGGGTTTATTGTTAGGCAGTTTCATTAACGTCCTCCCAGCGCAGTAACAACACACAACAACAGCAGTCATGTTTTCGTCTACCGTAAAGCAGTTCGTCTGCCGTAAACAGCAATGTTGTGACACTCTTAAACAGGACAATACTGCCATCTACTGGATAGCCTCCGGTACACTGAAATTCAAGTATTTATTTTATTTATATGTATAATAAAATAAATATATTAATACATATATAGCTATAATTCACTGAAAGTCAAGTATTTCATATATATATATATATATATATATATATATATATATATATATATATATATATATATATATATATATATATATGAATACTCGAGTTGGTGAATTCTAGCTGTAAATATATTCCTCCCCTCTTAACCACGCCCCCAACCATACCCCCCCCCCCCCACCTCCCGTAATCGGAGGTCTCAAGGTTGGCAAGTATGATCAAGGGTGATGGGTCAAATGCAGAAAATAATTTCGCCACACCTAGTGTGTGTGACAGTCATTGATACTTTATTTTAACATAAATGTTTTGTTTGAATCCATTCTAACTTGTAAATAAATGTTAGCAAAACTCAGCTAACAATGGAGTCAATAGGAGTCGCTGCATTCTGCCTATAAAGCGCTCTAAAAATATCCCAAAACCTCCATCAGTGTTTTGTATACACGCTGTAAGTATATATGTAAAGTAGTAACAAGCACATTAATATTAACGTAATATTTATGTATTTTGCCGATTTTAAGCATACAACGGCGTGTTATTTTCGCAGACATATCACAATGTTTGCTTTTTCCACTAAACAACAAACATACTAATCGCGGCAGGCTTTGTGAGAGACGACTACTACTTTAGGCCAAATGATGAACCAGAACCTTACATTTTTGAGACTGAACATAAGGAGGATGAGCTACAAGTTTGAGAAGCTGTGCGCAAAACAGATGCTGCAGTATTGCTACATGCTGAACAAGAAATACAAACTATGAACATAATAAAACAATCACTTACTGTACAATGTCTGCTCTCACTGGGATGCCGACTGATGGGATGTTTTCATCTTCCCGTTCAGATGAAGAATTAATCATAATCCTCACGCAGGGTTAAAACAAGTTGCCGTAAAGTGAACGTCTTTTCATGTCTTTCTCGCCGTCTGCGGGTAGAAGTTGAATGTCAAAGTTTACCAACTTTGCGGTTTATGGCTAAAACCTTTTACTAACCAGGTGAGAGGCATGATTTATAATCTATAATAATTAATTTTCACCAACTCAGAGGCGATGCAGCAGCTCAGTCTGCCAATATAGCAGCATGAGCTAGTTAACACTCTGTGATCAATGCGCCGCTAAAATAGATTGTCTGCGTTAGCGCTTATAACAACTTTGCCCATAATTGGTTAATATTTAGGTTACGAGATGTAAATGGAGTATTGTTGCCGGTTTTTGGATGTTTTTTTAAAAGGCCTTATAGGCGGAATACAGTATCTCCCATTGACTGCATTGTTAGCTGACTTTTGCTAACGTATATTTACGTTTTTGAATGCACTGGGGGAAAAAAAACGTGTGTCCTTGTCTTGCATAGGAATTGTGAATGATAGGCAACATTTCTTTAAAAGTGCAGTTTCTCTTTAATGCTGTTTCAGCAGTCTGCTCATTAAACATTGATTCTGTTGCTGCTGTGTTGTGTAACATACTCGGTCATAAAAGAGAGCTACATTTTAATCTTCTAATCATTATAACAGCTTTAAAATACCTGTTTATATGTATGTAATGATTTTAATTTTGGAAATCTTGGGTTCACACTGCTGTTATTTTTTCCCCCCACACATTTAAGAAAAAAGAAAGACACTAACCCTATTTTCTGTGACGGTGTAGAGCGGCTTTGGACCGTGCCGAAGTGCTGCTGTCCATGAAGAGAGGAATGGTGCGTCTGGACAACGTGTGGGGAGTGGGAGGCGGCCTCAAACCTGTCAAACATCTCGTCAAAGAGGTACGATAACCAAAGTGTTATTTTGATATAAAACATGAGGCAAAAACATGCAAGCATGTCCTTTTTTTGGGGGAAAATGTGTGCAGAAGACCAAATACTATCGTCTTAGCGGCGTGCAAAGCACCCGTAAAATTCTTCATAGGTGACACTTGAGTGTGTGGACTGATTGACAGAGTTTAGTGTTGACATTATGTAAGACAAACAGAAGGCGTTCTGGCCTTTGCAGCGCTCCTTCCCCACAGGGATGTGTATTCTCAACGTGGGGGCGCACATTAGCCTGACAAAAACACACAATTCATGCATACGGCTGCACACCAAGGCTGTCTTTTCACTCATTTTATTTCATAAGATGGATTTTCTGGAATTTTTAATGCAGCCACATGTGGGTGTTGTCTCGCGAAGTAAATAAAGGAAGAAGGTTACGCAACAGTGAAGATGAGGTTTTAAGGAAGGAGAGTGTGTCGACAGTTTGCACTCAGTTGTGTCTTTGTGTCTGACTTTGCTTCACTACCTAAATGTCTGCAGCTTCTGCACTCTCCACCTCAGACTACTTTCCTTTACATTTGTTAGTGTATGTAAAAATATGCACTACAACCACATAATTTCCCCATTGTGGGATGAATTAAAGTATATCCTAAATTCAGGGAACTTCAAATGAATAAAGACACATTTAAATAATTACTTACATGTCATCAATTAAAATTTAAATAAAATACAAAAATGTGTCATTAAATGTAGTTTAATGATGTGTATGTATCTATCTTTTTTAATGTATTTAATTATTTTAAAATGTAAGTAATAGTTTCAATATTAACGAATTCACAATTTCATTATACATGTTATGTTTTATGTATCATGTTTTAATAAATGAATTCATGATTTAATTATTTCACTGTTTAATTATTTTTTATTTCATGAATCTGTGTGTATGCGCTTCATAAATGTATTTTATCTGTCAAACTCACCCATCAAAGTCAGGGGGCGGGACTAGCACAAATCTAGTCCAATGGTTGCTTAGGTCTGAAAATAAATGAATAAAGTCCTGCCACACTGGTTTAATGATTAAAAGAAATTCAAGAAATTGTGGAATGATTAAACCATTAAAATCCGTGAAATCCTTCCATCCATTTTCTACCGCTTGTCCCTTTTTGGGGTCGCGGGAAATTGTGAAATAAATAATTGAATTAAAAAATAAATACATAATTAATTAAATATTTTAGTTAAATACATTTTAAAAAAGTATTAATTATGAACACATTTATGACATTTTTTAAAGATGTATTTATTTATTTCATCCTGTCTCGTTTGACTGTGTACACTTTCCCAACTGTAATGATGACTTTTCTTCTTGTTTCAGATTAATCTTCTGCTGAAGGAGTTCCTGACCTCAGGAGACGTGTCGGAGGCGGAGCGCTGCCTACGAGAATTGGAGGTCCCCCACTTTCACCATGAGCTGGTCTATGAGGTATCAAAACACAACGCTAACATGCTGACCAACAGCCCATAATGTCACTGTCGTAGAGGTTTCAGTTTAACAAGCTCGCTCTTTGGCGTTTCTAATACTCAGTTCTCTCATGTACTTTAAATAAGACCACCCAAAAGTTGGAAGCAATTGTAAGTATAATGCGGTGCAGTTGTACACTATTGCAAACTACTACCACTGTGACTAATTCATGTTTTAATCAATAACTTTCTGACAGGTGTCCATCAAAGCTGACATAAAGAACATTTTCTAGTGTTTGATAAAATTACATTGTGCCAGTGTATCTAATCAAGTGTCTGGTATGCTGGCGCACAGAACAGCAGGAAAAAAAAATATTCCTATTGTTCAGTTTTTTGCCAAGGACATGGTGTATGTTTTTTGGCAGGGACGAAACTCCCTTAGCAAATGTACGAGCCCATTTTGATCAATCCAAAATAAATCGGGAACATTGTGTGGCACAGTCTTTGCCTGCCGATGTAACTGTAATTTTGGGAGTGGGTGTTTCTGAATAATAATTTGAAGTAGCTCTGAAATACTTCTCAATGTATACAGTACTATGCAAAGGCCCCCCCCCCCCCAGTAAATGTGTTGTTTTTGCGATGGAAGAAGTGACAATAAATAACATTGAGGTAAATAATGAATAATTTGTAAATAATGGAAAAAAAAATAAGCCGGACCCACTAAATTTTAGGGAAAAAATGTTTTGCCCATATTTTAGCCGCATTTTAAGGCACTTGGTCTTCACATTAAACTATAACCTGAATAATACATTAGGTCGTTTAACAGTTTGTAGTGTGATATGTATATTCCATCCATCCAATTACTACCGCGTGTCCCTTTTGGGGTGGCGGGGGGTGCTGGAGCTATCTCGGCTGCATTCGGGTGGAAGGCGGAGTACACCATGGACAAGTCGCCACCTCATCGCAGGGCCAACACAGATAGACAACATTCACACACTAGGGACAATTTAGTGTTGCCAATCAACCTATCCCCAGGTGCATGTTTTTGGAGGCGGGAGGAAGCCGGAGTACCCTGAGGGAACCCACGCAGTCACAGGGAGAACATGCAAACTCCACACAGAAAGATCCCGAGTCCAGGATTGAATTCAGGACCTTCGTATTGTGAGGCACATGCAATAACCCCTGTTCCCCCGTGCTGCCCGTGATATGTATTTTAAATGACAAAATACAAAAAACATCTTCTTATTTAGTCTAACGATTGTACTCTTGTGAAAGATTTTTATGCATAATTCTGCATTCTTTGGATTCATACACATGCATGGATGCAGGGGGCGCATGAATTCCATTGGTGAGGACGACGGGCCCTTTGTCCCTCATCTTGGAACATCCTCCCAACACACTGTCTGTATGCGGGGTTCTTTGTCCGACGATTCGACTGCAAGATTGAGAGTGGGATCAAAACTCTTCTGAGTCGAAGCTTCGAATAGTAACCTTTCTAAGGCACATAGTCCATCCATCCATTACTGTAGCAATTCAATGAGACTTAACAGCCATCGGACCAACCTAATATATAATAATAGTAATAATAATAAATCAAGTGGTGCCAAAAAACATCTCCAAGAAAGTCAGAGCTTTTCTTTCTGTCACTCAAAAACCAGTGATCTGGAGATAATTAGCTTTTAGCACCAGATATAATCCAAATATAATTTTACTATGTCTCCACAACTCACAGAGGGAGTGGTAGAAAATGGGTGGATGAATGGGTAATCAATGAAGTCAATGAGTCATCAAACAAGCCAATCAGCTTAGGCATTAGATTAGGGCTGCAACAACTAATCGATTAAAATCGATTATAAAAATAGTTGCCGATTAATTAAGTCATCGATTCGTTGGATCTATGCGCATGCGCAGAGGCTTTTTTTATTTTTTATTTATTTTTTTATTTATAAATAAACCTTTATTTATAAACTGCAACATGTACAAACAGCTGAGAAACAATAATCAAAATAAGTATGGTGCCAGTATGCTGTTTTTTTTCAATAAAATACTGGAAAGGATAGAAATGTAGTTTGTCTATTTTATCCGATTATTAATTGATTAATCGAAGTAATAATCGACAGATTAATCGATTATCAAATTAATCGTTAGTTGCAGCCCTACCTACATTAGATATACAGTCGTGGTCAAAAGTTTACATACACTTGTAAAGAAAATAATGTCATGGCTGTCTTGAGTTTCCAATAATTTCTACAACTCTTATTTTTTTGTGATACAGTGATTGGAGCACATACTTGTTGGTCACAAAAAAACATTCATGAAGTTTGGTTCTTTTATAAATTTATTATGGGTCTACTGAAAATGTGACCAAATCTGCTGGGTCAAAAGTATACATACAGCAATGTTAATATTTGGTTACATGTCCCTTGGCAAGTTTCACTGCAATAAGGTGCTTTTGGTAGCCATCCACAAGCTTCTGCTTGAATTGTTGACCACTCCTCTTGACAAAATTGGTGCAGTTCAGCTAAAGTTGTTGGTTTTCTGACATGGACTTGTTTCTTCAGCATTGTCCACATGTTTAAGTCAGGACTTTGGGAAGGCCATTCTAAAACCTTAATTCTAGCCTGATTTAGCCATTCCTTTACCACTTTTGACGTGTGTTTGGGGTCATTGTCCTGTTGGAACACCCAACTGCGCCCAAGACCCAACCTCCGGACTGATGATTTTAGGTTGTCCTGAAGAATTTGGTGGTAATCCTCCTTTTTCATTGTCCCATTTACTCTCTGTAAAGCATCAGTTCCATTAGCAGCAAAACAGGCCCAGAGCATAATACTACCACCACCACCACCATGCATGACGGTAGGATGATGTTCCTGGGATTAAAGGACTCACCTTTTCTCCTCCAAACATATTGCTGGGTATTGTGGCCAAACAGCTCATTTTTTGTTTCATCTGACATTACATGGACAAAGATAAGACATTCTAGAGGAAAGTTCTGTGGAAAACATGACACTAAAATGGATAAATATTGTCTTTGAAAAAAAAAATTCAAAAAATGTTATGAAAAGGGAGGATTTGTTAATTCATAATCAAAATCTGTTTTGGTTATATTAGAATTATTACCCATGTTATTTTTGTTGAACCTAACCAGTTTTGTTATACACAATGTTAGGGCTGCACCTATTGATTATTGTAGTAGTCAACAATCTATCGATTCGTTTGTTCGATTAATAGAGTTATCAGATAAAACACACTTTATAGTGTGAATGCGTATTTGAAGGAGAATGAAATGAAAAATGTTTTTGCTTGTCATAACCTTTATTCTTTTCTAATAAATGCATCATATTGAAATCGCACTTTTTACGTTTGTGCATTAATACAGATAAAAAATGTAACACTTTGCTATTCGCTGCCACACAGATCCCGGCGCACACACACCACCGCTCTCATGTGCACTCTTACTGTGGAAACTATGTCCGCGTTTTTAAAATTGCTGGCACTCAATGTGGTCCGGATTTTATATCTTTTTATTAGTTAGACTCATTCAACGATTCATCAAATCAACAGAATATAAATAAGAGTGTTACATTACACAATGAAAAAAATTATGTTTATTAGCATAAACCAGCCTCTCTTAAATAACATCCTCATTATGTCATCCCTGATCAATAAAGCCACAACGCGTGTGGCAGCTTTTGTGCCGAGCTCGAACTGCAACACATGACACACATTTTGCCTTTTTAGGCTATAGTAATGGTGCTGGAGTCCAAAGGGGACACGGCGAGCCATATGATGATAAAGCTGCTGCAGGCCTTCTGGAAAACAGGCCTCATCACTGTGGACCAGATGAACAGGGTCAGTATATTGTGTGAATATGGAATCGTTCTGTAACGCGTCTCATCGAATAACACGCTCTTCAACACGTTCTACTTCTCCACAGGGCTTCCAGCGCGTCTACGATGAGCTGCCCGAAATAAACCTCGACGTTCCACACGCCCACTCCATCATGGAGACGTTTGTGGACCTCTGCTACCAGGAATCTGTTATCACCAAGCAGCTAAGAGACGACTGCCCCTCCAGGTTTGTCACTGCTACTTTCAAATCCAAACAACTTAAGAATTTGGCTAGTTTAGTCGTGAAAAATTCTGAATTAGAGACCAAATGACATGACTTAATACCAGGGGTGTCCACACTTTTTCCAATTAGGACCACTTGAAAGAATGAAGAGTGTGAATTTATTTTTTTGATAACATCAATCCAGTGTCGGTTAAGATATGCTAAGCTATAAAATAGGTGGGGGGAAATAATTTCAGTAGCGGTGTTTGAAATCTTGCTTTATTCTTTCATTTTGACCTGAAATATACAATTTATCTTTCCTAAATGATCACAGTAAACCTGTATGATCAAATTAATCCTGCAATAATATATTCAATAATAATATACACAATGCTTAGCAAATGTAAGGTTTATGACAGGAATGGTAATTACCAAAAACACCTATTTTCTGTAATATTTATTACATAACAATAAAATTACATTTTATTACTAAAATATAATTATTATTATTGTTTATGATAATAGTGTTCATAGTAATAATTATAGCGCTGATGCATACAATAATTAGTCATTAATAAATATATGGGGCGGTATAGATCGGTTGGTAGAGTGGCCGTGCCAGCAACTTGAGGGTTCCAGGTCTGATCCCCGCTTCCGCCATCCTAGTCACTGCCGTTGTGTCCTTGGGCAAGACACTTTACCCACCTGCTCCCAGTGCCACCCACACTGGCTTAAATGTAACTTAGATATTGGGTTTCACTATGTAAAAGCGCTTTGAGTCACTAGAGAAAAGCGCTATATAAATATAATTCACTTCACTTCACTTCAATAACGAACAATATTATTTTTAATGATAATATTAACTGTAATGATGGTGATGATAACAGTAATTGTTTTAACAAAAACCTTTTTTCGAATATAAAAGGACATTATAATTTCTGGTTTAATTTGTCAAATTATGGTTAATAAATAAGTGAATTTTACAGTTTTTTATGAAGACCAAATGAGAATATTTCTAAATTACAGGTATAACTCCAGGGAAAATATCATAATAAATAAAGAATTTGGGTTACCATGTGTGAATAATTAAACACAATGAATACAAAAACCTAAATAAATAACATGAACATCTCTATTGCCAAACAAGCTTTTGAGAGATTTCTAAAATATACATTTTTGTTTTTGATGACCGGTGGCATAACTAGGTTTGCTAAGCACTACATATTTATTATGATGGGTGTATTCAAAAAATATATTTTTTGAAATATATTAAATGTAAATTTTGTCATCAAAATAAATACATCATCCGTTATATGCGACCGTCATACATGCCAAATATGCATTTCTTTATGTAGAGTATGACTCCTTAAAGACTTAATTTGTAAATGTATCATTATTATATATACATATATTTATCTTCCAGATTGGATACAGAAAGTTAACAAAAGTATTAGTAATAGCTGTTAAATGGAGGAGTAGGATTAAATAAACAGTGCTTCTTCCTGCCCCTTTTTGGACGTGTTGAACTTGGTGTGACACTGTAAATGCCTTAAAAATACTGTGTAATCTCGATTCCATGTTCGACATAAACATAAAAAGCATTTTTCCATACAAATACGTCCTCTGAGACTGAAGAATTACAGTATCCTAGTGGTTCTTAAACCTTTTTCACCAAGTACCACCTCAGAAACACCGTAGTTCTCCAAGTACCACCATCATTATCAACATTAAAATACAGTAGCATATTAGGTCTAAATATTCATTAAAGACAAGGCAGAGGGTTTATTTACCAAATATATTTAATATCGTTGGTCACTGTAACATTACACACAGTTTGAACAGTCACACTGTGTTTAAATATTTACTTAAGTGATTTGGCATACCACTAGATGAAGCCCACATACCACAGTTTGAGAATCACTGCAGTATTCACAATATTTTCTAGGAGTAAAATTACTACAAAATGTATTGAGAAATGTTTCTAAAAACAAAGGCTTAAAAAACTTTTAACCCACAAATGCTCCTAATGCACAATAATAGCCATGCTGTTTGATCATTGCATCATGTAAAACCTCTTATTTACTGTACAGTACATTAGGTTCCTGCAACATGCTTTAAATTTTTTCCTCCACCAGAGGGCGGAAGCGTTTCGTAAGCGAAGGCGACGGAGGCGTGATTAAAAACTAATCCACGCAACGAAGACACAACTCAGGAGGAGGAGAGGTGGTTCGGGATACCTCTGCGTATAATCTGGACAGGAGGCTGCAAATTCCTCCCTTGATGACATCATCATCATCACACCGCTTTTGGTGAAAGGAGACCTAAGAGCTCCCCTTTCCCTTCATCTTGTTCATCACTCTTTTTGAGCTTTTTTTGTAAGAATGATCATATTTTTGGGGGGTTGAATCCCTCACACCTCTCGTTACCCAGCGTTTTTGTACCTGGTAAATAATTCAAGTCACAGCTTCAAAAGAAGGGAAGCGGACCTATTGGGTGTGTTGGAGATAAAGGGTGTTTTTCCTCTTGCATTGCTTCACCAAATGTAACTTATCAGGCTTTATTAAATGGACAAAGCACTTAAAAGAAAGCATCCTATTCAGTCAGTGAGCACTTTGTAATGCAGCTCACCAAAGAGGATCAAAGCATCGTATTTTTTCCAACCCCAAATTCGATCAAGTGCTTCTAATTTTTTTTTTTTTTTTTGCAAAGCAAAAGGTGTTTGGGCGGTGATTTGAATATCTTGCATCAGGGGACACATATTGCAAGAACGTTCTGAAAATGACAATACATTGGGTGTGTGGTGTTAAAAGGCTTTTGAGCAAGGCAGCAGGTAAATGCAAAGCAAGAGAGAACCAGGCTGGAAAGTGTTTAAACATGCAATCTGTTCATGTCTGTGCGTTAGCAAAAAGCCTTTTGGTTCTGTTCAACATTCAGACTTCATTGCTTTTCTGTCTGTAACCGTTTTACTTGTTGACCAAAGTTTATGTATAAAAAATGTTATTTCGTTCATTAAAAAGGCAACACAAGAATGTTTCAGTATTATTTGTTCTTGGAAAATATAATCTCTAAAATATTTGTAAAAAGGAAATTTGGACATGTGCAGTAGAACATGTGGACACGAATCATGTTATTTATTCAAGGATACTATTAAACTGATCAAAGGGGGTAAAACACTTAAATTTATAAAAATATGAGTATGTAAATATTTTTTTCAAAATCAAGTCTTTTGCCATGATAAATGCAGTATGCGTATATATATAATATATATATATATATAATGTATATATATGTATATACACACACTATATTGCCAAAAGTATTTGGCCACCCTTCGAAATTATCAGAATCAGGTGTCCTAATCACTTGGCCCGGCCACAGGTGTGTCAAATCAAGCACTTAGGCATGGAGACTGTTTCTACAAACATTTGTGAAAGAATGGGCCGCTCTCAGGATCTCATTTATTTCCAGCGTGGAACTGTCATAGGATGCCACCTGTGCAACAAATCCAGTCGTGAAATTTCCTCGCTCCCAAGTATTCCGAAGTCAACTGTCAGCATTATTATGAGAAAATGGAAGAGTTTGGGAACAACAGCAACTCAGCGCATAGTGCAAAGTGGTCGCCAGCTTTCTGCACAGTCAGTTGCTACAGAGCTCCAAACTTCATGTGACCTTCCAATTAGCCCACGTACAGTACGCAGAAAGCTTCATGGAATGGGTTTCTTTGGCCGAGCAGCTGCATCTAAGCCATACATCACCAAGTCCAATGCAAAGCGTCGGATGCAGTGGTGTAAAGCACGTCGCCAGTGGAGTCTGGAGCAGTGGAGACTCATTCTCTGGAGTGATGAATCCAGCTTTTCCATCTGGCAATCTGATGGACGAGTCTGGGTTTAGAAGTTACCAGGAGAACGGTACATTTCGGACTGCATTGTGCCGAGTGTGAAATTTGGTGGAGGAGGAATTATGGTGTGAGGTTGTTTTTCAGGAGTTGGGCTTGGCCCCTTAGTTCCAGTGAAAGGAACTTTGAATGCTCCAGGATACCAAAACATTGTGGACAATTCCATGCTCCCAACATTGTGAGAACAGTTTGGAGCGGGCGCCTTCCTCTTTACGTGGACCCCAACTTAAACAAGTTGAAAAACTTATTCGGGTTTTACCATTTAGTGGTCAATTGTACGGAATATGTACTGAACTGTGCAATCTACTAATAAAGTTTCAATCAATCAATCCAACATGACTGCAGCAGTGCACAAAGCAAGGTCCATAAAGACATGGATGACAGAGTCTGGTGTGGATGAACTTGACTGGCCTGCACAGAGTCCTGACCTGAACCCGATAGAACACCTTTGGGATGAATTAGAACGGAGACTGAGAGCCAGGCCTTCTCGACCAACATCGGTGTGTGACCTCACCAACGCGCTTTTGGAAGAATGGTCGAACATACCTATAAACACACTCCCCAACCTTGTGGACAGCCTTCCCAGGAGAGTTGAAGCTGTAATAGCTGCAAAAGGTGGACCGACATCATATTGAACCCTATGGGTTAGGAATGGGATGGCACTTCAAGTTCTTGTGAGTCAAGGGAGGTGGCCAAACACTTTTGGCAATATGGTGTATGTAGTAGAACATGTGGACACGAATGACGTTATTTATTCAAGGATACTATTAAACTGATCAAAGGGGGTAAAAAAATCCATCCATCCATTTTCTACCGCTTGTCCCTTTCGGGGTCACGGGGGGGTGCTGGAGCCTAGCTGCATTCGGGCGCAAGACGGTCCACGCCCTGGACAAGTCGCCACCTCATCACAGGGCCAACGCAGATAGACAGACAGACTCACATTCACACACTAGGGCCAATTTAGTGTTGCCAATCACACTATATATATAAAAATATGTTTATTTATTCATTAAATATTTTAATATATAGAAATACGAATGTTAATATTTTTTCCAAAATCAAGTCTTGCCATGATAAATGCAGTATTTATATATACATAGTGTGTTTGTATGTATGTATATATGTACTGCAAAAACATGGCGCTTGTTCACTGTAAAGGAGTCAAACCGTCACAATAGTTTCAAATTGCGAGATATACATCCATAAACCATTTATTCTACAATAAATATTACCTATTGCGTTGTCAAATTCATCAGTGGACCTTCACGAATAAATAAATACATAGACCAGAGAAGAAAACACGACATAGTGACGTCATTAAAGTGCGACCCCCCCCCCCCCCCCAACAGACGACGTCATTAAGGGTGGCGCGTACCCGGAAGCGGCTCGTAACCGACCAAGCTACCATCGGATAATGACAAGCTGAAACTGGGAAATTTGAAAGGTAGAGAGCCATTCACTCAATGAACATTCACTCTGCGTACATTCACGTAGTCTAAGAATAAAATAAAACACCGTGTTTTGTTGTCGACTGAACGTGTATGACAGGAAAAAAAACGTGAGCGTGTCGGCACTACGAGCTAGCTTGCAACGTTGACTTCAACGGAAACACCAGCATTGTTCCTCTCAACGTTGTGTTTATTTGCGATGCTTTGCACAAATGCGTTAAAGAAGCAGTCCACTCTCTGCATAAAACACTGCACGCTAGATTGCATGTCATGACGCGTGTTAAGTATCACCAACAATAAAACAATGAGCCGTGTCGAGAGATGGCCGATAATGGCTTTTTTTGACGATATCAACTGATACCGATATATACAGTCGTGGAATTAACACATTATTATGCCTAATTTTGTTGTGATGCCCCGCTGGATGCATTAAACAATGTAACAAGGTTTTCCAAAATAAATCAACTCAAGTTATGGAAAAAAAAAATGCCAACATGGCACTGCCATATTTATTATTGAAGTCACAAAGTGCATTATTTTTGAAAAACATGCCTCAAAACAGCAGCTTGGAATTTGGGACATGCTCTGCCTGAGATAATCCTGATACCCACTACAACTATGGGAAATACTATACTTTGACTGTCACATAGTGCATTTTTTTTTTTTTTTAAACATGCCTCAAAACAACAGCTACAAAAACAATGAAGGCACACAGCGTCCAGAGTACACTAGAGTAATAAAATAAACAATAACATAGTCCTCATTTAGTGCAAGACTGCCTGGCATACTGTATAACAGGAAATTATAAACTGGGCTTAATCTGAACAGCCGATATGGGCATCTACATCAACTATATGATTTGCCTGAGAAGCTGGACAGGTCAAAAAATAAATAAGTAAAAATACTTTTTGAGACCGATACCGATCATTTCCGATATTACATTTTAAAGCATTTATCGGCCGATAATATCGGACTGCCGATATCTAGCGGTGTCTCCTGAGTCCTGAGCCAATAAATCAGTGTTTTTCAACCTCTTCTGAGCCAAGGCACCACCAGCAGAAAACATCAAAAAATGAAACTCAGTAGCCGATATTGACAATAAAAAGTCGTTCTCGCAATTGTTGGATATGAATTGAAACCATAACCAAGCATGCATCACTAAAGCTCTTGTCTCAAAGTAGGTGTGCTGTCACGACCTGTCACTATTTTGAGTTTTTTGGTGGTTTTCCTGTGTATAGTGTTTTAGTTCTTGTCCCGTGCTCCTATTTTGGTGGCTTTTCCTTAGAGATGTCCGAAAATATCGGCCGATAAATGCTTCAAAAATGTAATATCAGAAATTATTGGTATCTGTTTCAAAAAGTAAAATAATGACTTTTTAAAACACGGACATAGGGCATAATTGCCAACCCTCCCGGGAGACTCCCGAATATTAGTGCCCCTCCCGAAAATCTCCCGGGGCAACCATTCTCCCGATTTCCACCCGGACAACAATATTGGGGGCGTGCCTTAGAGGCACTGCCTTTAGCGTCCTCTACAACCCGTCGTCACGTCCGCTTTTCCTCCATACAAACAGCGTGCCGGCCCAGTCACACAATACGTGTTGCTTTTTCACACACGTAAGTGAATGCAAGGCATACTTGATCAACAGCCATACAGGTCACACTGAGGGTGGCCGTATAAACATCTTTAACACTGTTACAAATATGCACCACACTGTGAGCCCACACCAAACAAGAATGACAAACACATTTTGGGAGAACATCCCCCCCCTCCCTCTCCCGAATTCGGAGGTCTCAAGGTTGGCAAGTATGCTCTAGTATACTGTGGACTGAAGCTGTGTGCCTTCATTGTTTTTGTAGCTGTTGTTTTGAGGCATTTAAAAAACAAAGCACTTTGTGAAAGTCTAAGTATAGTATTTCCCATAGTTGTAATGGGTATCAGGAAAAGCATGTCCCAAATTCCAAGCTGTTTTGAGGCATGTTTAAAAAACAACAACCTTTGACTTCAATAATAAAAATGGCAGTGCCATGTGGGCACTTTTTTCCATAACTGGAGTTGAAGTTGTTCTCTTATTTTGGAAAACCTTGTTTTTAATTGATTGATTGAAACTTGTATTAGTAGATTGCACAGAACAGTACATATTCCGTACAATTGACCACTAAATGGTAACACCCGAAATACGTTTTTCAACTTGTCCACGTTAATCAATTCATGGTAAACTTACATTGTTTAATGCATCCAGCGGGGCATCACAACAAAATTAGGCATAATAATGTGTTAATTCCACGACTGTATATATCGGTATCGGTTGATATCGGAATCGGTAATTAAGAGCTGGACCATATCGGAATATCGGATATCGGTAGTTTCATCTCTTCCTTGAATGCTATTCCCCGCACCTGCTTTGTAATCAAGAGTATTTAAGTTGTGCAGACGCTATCCTCCTTTGTGGGTACATTGTTGAATTGTCATGTACGAATGTACTATGTGGACGCCGTCTGCTCCACGCGCTGTAAGTCTTTGCTGTTGTCCAGCATTCTGTTTTTGTTTACTTTGCAGCCAGTTCAGTTTTAGTTTCGTTTTGCGTAGCCATCCCTAAGCTTCAATGGGCCCCATTCAGCAACTGTTCTTAACCCTTGTGTGGTGTTCATATTGTTGTTACACAGCCAGTGCTGCAACAACTAATCGATTAAAATCGATTATAAAAATAGTTGCCGATTCATTTT